>NC_089236.1:62377816-62677816 GCF_963924675.1 Phocoena phocoena | reverse complement strand
TGATGATGTTGTAAAAACTCGTCAGACTAAATCCACTCTAAAGCTTTTCCTATGTATATGTCATATATATACACACACACATACACACACATATATGTGTGTGTGTGTGTGTGTGTATATATATATGATTTTATTTACTGTTAGGTTAGTTTCCAATTAAGAACAAACTGTACAACATGCTATTATGAGAGTTTAGAATAAATAAAACCCCAAATCCTCTGGATAAACTGCCAAATGAACTGTGTCTGATCTCTGTCTCTCATATTTTCGGCTATTTCACAGTTCTATCCTGTTTGCTCTCTGCTTCGATGTATTCCAAGGCGCTGTCGGAAAGACGTTAATTGGTCATGTTAACATCCTCTATTACCCCTGGCTCTCAGAGATCCAGCCACTGCAGCTAATATGATACAGTACTTTGGATCTTATCAGATACAGAATGACATGGTCCGCTAATTTCAGAGACCTGGCTCCGTGAACGGGCATCACTGTGGTGGAATCTCTTCAACAAAATATTTACCTCACTTAGTACGCCTAAAAGATTGATCTTCTCTCCTTGATACAGACACACTTGTATTTAGGGGATGCTGGTCAAATCTAAATTTTACACCCGGATGGCACACACCTGCAAAGCTGTCACACTGAATTCAATTTTTTATTAACAATCTGATTAAATCATTCTAAATAAAATCTTTTCTTGGACACAAATCCTAAGTAAACAAATTTAATGAGCTGATTCCATCTCTTTGGTCAAAGAGGAAAGCAAATACCCAGGATTGATGCTCAATCATTAACACCAAATGTCACTGGAGCCAGTTCAGCCCATCCCAATTGGGAACCTTCTAAATTTTATTAAGCAAAACTAAGTATGATTAAAATGAACAAATATCTGTTTTCATTCACCCACGTTTGTTCCATTCTAACATTTTCTCTTGGCTCACCGCTCCAATCCCCTCGAATAGCCCCAGGTAACTACAGGCATTTAAGATTAAGGTGGTAGACGCTTCTTGCTGTGTGTGTGTGCTCCCCTGAAACTGGATCTAGACCCTACATAACATGTCCAACCGCTACAGCTGCAGTCGTGAAACATCCACAAGGGACAAATAAGCACGCGAGTATACACGTGCAACAACCTATATATAAAATATGCAAGAAGCTAAGCACCACGTCACCGCCTAAAGGCATAACAAATTTTAAAAAGATGTAAAATACTGTATAGCACTTTGTCCTAGGAAAATGAGATCAAATCTCCTTTTTCCTGTTCTATAATGGCAGGAACCGTTCTTCTCTTGTCACCTATTGCAATCCAGTCCTGGCACTTGTAAGAACATAATGGATGCTACAAAAATGACTGTTGAATAATCAATGAATTGCCTGGAAGTTACCACACCTTACCACCTTATTCCCACCTACCATGCACAAGTCACTTGAGAAACACTGTTTTATAATAACTTATAATTTCCTCAAAAAAATTGGCTTATGAAACAAATTTCTTTAATAACATTAAAACTATTAAAATTTCCCATATAGCACCACTACAATAAATGTACGATTTGGGGATAACGGCCTTCATCAAAAGAACCTTGGGAGAATCAGATTCAGAAAGAACTCAAACTCAGGAAATTCTAAAGCAACATTAAATATTATTTCCAACTCTACTTTCTTGCCCCTCTCTACTTCTTCCACCTGGGATTTAATGAAAGCCCCATCTCTTAGTTTATTACATACTCTTAGGATAGAGATGATAGGAAATGTGAAATGAAGGTTTTCTCTGTATGGCTGTCTTTAGGGGAAAACCTTTCACTGTCTAAAAGAGTGGCCATGAATACTAAATAGCTCTTATATTAGCCAAGGAATAATCCAGGGAATAAAACTTTGTTTGAGCAATGATTCCACCTTCTACTAAAAACTTTGGCTTAAATGTAGATATGTAACATAAATAAAAGGTGTTTATTTCATTTGCCCCGCAGTCTAAGAGATTGGATTGTGAGCTGTTATTACCATCTGTGTACGGCCTGAGCATCCTGCTGCATCAGGGGAACGAGGGCTTTTGCTCATTTCCACTGTCATCCTTTTCTCCTTTGACAGGTAAAGCACATTAGGCAGGTAGAAGCTTCTTCCCCGGCATGTGTAAAATCATATGTGGCAAGTGTAAAATGTTCAGGTTACTTGAGGAAAAGATAATTCTATCACACTCCAAAATCTGATAAGAATGGTAGGACTTAGGAAATTATGGCTTCAGCAAACACCCACCCAAGCACAGATTGATATGGTTCTCAGAGCCAACACCAGCCAAGATGTCAAGGTATGCCTGTAGTTTTCAGGCCCGCACAGTAGGCATTATTACGATATGGTAACATAGAACTCTGTATTTACTATCTATTTGATATCTCAAATATTTCTCCAGAATATTTAATTCAAAATAAAGAATAAATGACTTTTAAGCGATCATTAACTCTAAATCAAGGAAAGCCCAATTAACTATATTACTAAAGGATAGATTTTAATAAAATCCACACAGTTTAGTAATTAATTCTAATATATATGTATTATATATATATTTAACATTATACATATGAACAGTGGGAAGATATTTTACAGGATCAAGAGAGAGAAATGAAAAATCATTATAGGGCTTCCCTGGTGGCGCAGTGGTTGAGAATCTGCCTGCTAATGCAGGGGACGCGGGTTCGAGCCCTGGTCTGGGAGGATCCCACATGCCGTGGAGCAACTAGGCCCGTGAGCCACAACTACTGAGCCTGCGCATCTGGAGCCTGTGCTCCACAACAAGAGAGGTCGCGATAGTGAGAGGCCCGCGCACCACGATGAAGAGTGGCCCCCGCTTGCCACAACTAGAGGAAGCCCTCGCACAGAAACAAACACCCAACACAGCAAAAATAAATTAATTAATTAACTCCTACCCCCAACATCTTCTTTAAAAAAAAAAATCATTATAATAAATATATTTAAACCCCAAAAAGGGTGTGACAATAAAAGATTTCTAAGCTTCAGGTCATTAGTTCTACTCATATTTGATATAACACATGCCTAGGAAAACAGTGAGTTCATTAAAATAAATAAGTTCTATATAGATGATAAATAAATTGCAGTGAGCAGACCCTAGGGTGGCCCCCATGATCCCCACCTCTAAGGATCTATGCTCTCATATCATCTCCTCCTCTTGAGGGTAGGCAGGACCTATGACTTGCTTCTAATCAAACAATATGGCAAAAGTAATAGGATCTCACCTTTGTGGTTATGTTACATTATATACGACTGTCTTTCTATCAGACTCACTCTAAAAACTCTCTTTGCTGGCTTGATGAAGTAAGTGGCCAGGTTGGAGAAGTACATGTGGTAAAGAAATAAGGAAATGTGGGCAACCTTCAGGAAGAGAAAGTGTCCTCTGGAAGCTGAAGGCAGCCTCTAGGATCTGAGGGTGGCCTTTAGCTGAAAGCCAGCAAGAAGCCATGGTGTCTGTCCTATAACCATGAGGAAATGAATTCTATTAATAACCTGAGTGAGGTTAGAAGTAGATTCTTCCCTAATAAGAGCCTCCAAATGAGACTGTAGCCCATCTTATACCTAGACTGCAGTCTTCAGAGACCCTGAGCTGAGGACCCATGCCCACTCTCCTGACCCACAAAATTTTGAGATGATGAATGTGTTTTTAAGGCTGTTAGGTTTTGGTAATTTGTTGTATAGTAATAGCAATTAGTACAGAAATATTCAAAGGTCTACAGTTGGGGGCAATATTTAATGTTAAGTTATCTATATTTCTGTGCTCAAATTTTACATGTGAAGAAAAATGTAACACACATAAAGGTTAATTGCAATCAGTAAGATCAACACTTTTAGTGCCAATATCTTTTTACATCTGAAAATGGTAAAAAAAAAAAAATAGAAGATGTTTTCCCAAAAGATGCCTCATATTAAAGTATTCTTAGCTGGATTGTTGGTTTTGCTTCATTAAAGAGACATATATAAAGTAAAATGTTCTTACACTTGATCTCAAATTTCCCTGCCAAAAATATGCCCTTCAAAGGGGCTTCACATCAAAATAAAAAATTATATATGTGACCAGCCCGTGTTTAGTAATTAGATCGCATTGACATTTACATACAAATTTTAGCAAGCTCAGTAATAACACTGGCATCATTCTGGCCTTAGCAACTTTCAAAGATACACCCTCAGCCATAGTACCACTGCAAGTCTCACTGAGAATATTGAGAGTACTCATGATGGGCCATGGACCACTTCTGCCACCAGCTATATACCGTATCTCAATCTCCTACATCTACTAACACCTTGAGCCAAAGATGTGCACTTCTGAGCCACTAGTTAACACTCCATCCTCAAGAAAGCTGGCTAGCTGCTGTCACTCATGACTGAAGCAACTCTTCTCTCCTTAGAGAAGCCCCAAAGCCAAGCTGCTTGAATCAGAGGCATTACAACATCTATGCTGAGAGCTCTTTAAAATTTCACACATACCCTTTTTTCCCTGCCAGGTGGTCTGGATGTGAACTAGTTCAAACAAGACTGATCTCACTCTGCTCTAAATTGGGACAGTGCTCTGGCTCTGAGGACATGTGGCCAAGTTATACTTTGCTTCCCCTTGTAATAAAATCTCAGAAGCCTTCTTTTGTACTCCCAACCCATTACTGTGGTCATGTTCAAATATTTCTACACCCGTATTGTAGTGGCTGCTTTTTGGAGAGAATCGTTATTTCCCATGTAATTGGTAGATTCAAACAATTATGTGTTGAGGCAGATTGTGGAAGAGCACTGAACTCCACATTCCAGGCTTACCTCGGTTCTCTGCTACAGGTTGGATAACCTATTCATCAACTATCAACTTCCTTTTTGTTTTTTTGTTTTTTTTTGTTTTTAAGCGGTATGCGAGCCTCTCACTGTGTGGCCTCTACCATTGCGGAGCACAGGCTTCGGACGCGCAGGCTCAGCGGCCATGGCTCACGGGCCCAGCCGCTCCACAACATGTGGGCTCCACGGCATGTGGGATCTTCCCAGACCGAGGCATGAACTCTTGTCCCCTGCATGGGCAGGCGGACTCTCAACCACTGTGCCACCAGGGACGCCCCATCAACTTCCTTTTGACTACTATACTTCAAGTAGCAAATAAGATTATTTCTTTTAATAATTACAAAGAGTAATTTCTTGAACTATGCTTTATAAATGTAGTCCCAAGATCAATTAAGAAATATCCAAGCTCATACAAAATAGCCAGTCTCATACACATTGATCTGAGAGAATCAGAACAAAGTGTTTAGGAACTGGAAAACAATATCATCAATCACATTGAATTGTCAGCTTACTAATCATGATACAGATGCTAAAAAGCTATGACTTTTTAGACCATGGCATTTTAGGTTGGCATTAACTGCTGCATGACTTCTTCTGTTACCCACTTGCAGTGGGTGATGACAAAAAGAGAGAAGCTATTATACTGTAAATAAATATCTGGGTGTACTAAAATACTTATTTGAAGTTAATTAAATTCCATCATTACATCCATCGTTACAAATTATCTCCTGCATTCTAATCATTAATTGCTTATTACCTCACAAAGATGAATAAATGTGAGTCAAATCACTAAGATTCCTACATTTGATCTCAGTATGGGTAATGATTTAGTTTATCTGAAACAACTGCTGTAGTAAACTAGTTAAAGACATCACACTCTTGTAAATAGACTCCAGTGTATCTGGGTCAGGTGCTTTCTGTACCTAGAACAGTGCTGGACACTCACATATTTTCTGAATAAAGAAAATATCCCATTACCCATGAGTATTGTGAATGCATGTACCTCACCCTCCCAGATAAATCTTGAAAAAGTAAAGGAGACAACAGAGCCAAGATTGTACAATTTTTCTCCCTCTTAACTACTATCATATCACTTGTCTGGATAGTGAAGAGGGGTTGGTTAGGAAGACTTGATGTATATCCTTTCCACCCTAACTCATGAATGACCTTCAGCTTCCATCTTTCTCTATTCTTTTATCCCCTCATGCCTACTGATATAAGATATGTTAAACATCTACTCCTATGTTTTGTGAGAAAAACAGAAGTACAGGATTGGGCAAGTAAGTCATGAGCTATTTTCTTCATACAATCGGTGGACCAAAGAGTCATATATTTTTGGCACCTCATGGTACCAAGCACAGAGTTAAGTATACATTTCTATAAATGGTTGTTGCTTGGTTGCTTTAAAATAAGAACTGTCAAACTATCTACTGGATACTCATTTTTGGTTCGAAGAACTTTAATAATTCTTGAAGAGGTCCTTAGAATGAAAATCCCATTAATAACAGTCTTCTTGGCCATGTTCATTTCTATTTGTCATTTCTTCAGGACCTAACATGATGTCTGGAACATCCAGCCATATCTGAATTCAACATGTATTAGTAAATGAATACCTTAACTATAATAGGTTAAGACAAGGATAAGTGGACCTCCTTTTTTTATGTTTTTAGGATATATTTCTCAATGAGTTGGCTGAAGTCAATTATAGAGACCAGGGTCTTCCAAAAGCATATGCATCTTCCTATGATTAGACTAAAATCAGACATTCAATCAATGCTGTAATACTAAAGTAGATAATGGACCTTATGCCCTAATCTGTTGCATTATGTTGTTTTAATATTTTAGCTACAGAAATTATTGGCAGAATCTCACATAAAAGTTGTTAAATAAATAATTTCCTATATTTTGGTTAGATCAATTAGCTATATTTATTTATAAGAAGGCAAAGTTTTAAAGAAAAAAACAATCATTGAGCTTTTACTGTGTATCCTGCTTACATTATCCATGTAGATTTTTGGAATATTTCCATTAATTAAATGACTCCCAAGACATTTTCAGTTTCAACAAACCACATCACCGTTTTACTTTTAGGTGCCGAAGAACCTCAATATATTTAAATATAGCTTACCTAATTTATAAAGTATTTTCGTGAATGAACACATAATTGCCACTTCTCCACGTCCCACCCCAAAATGGAAGACTACATAATTATGAATTAATGAGATGGATTTTCTTTTGTACCTTATGTAAACTAATTTCATTACTTTATAGAAGTGAATGGTTCCTATAATGACTGAATTTAATGTTTTACTAGCCTGTCTTTCCTCATAATTATAGTATTGAGTCTTAAATGTGTACGTTAGTATTTTGCTTAATAATTTCTGTGAAGAACTAAACTCTTATGTGAATCAATTATGTAAATAAATATCTTGATGATGATGTTTACTTAAGGCTACTCTGTGTCCAAATGCTCAAAGATAATAATTATGCTAATCAATTACCAAGCTTGGTTTATGATGACATGAAAATGTACTGAAGCATTATTTATAAAGGTAGGGACTTCAGCATATTAAACTTGCAAATGTTAGGAGCACTTATATTTTCAGTAACTATATAAAAAGGTTTAAGGTGCAACAAGATGAGAGAAAAACTGATATTTAGCAGAATGAGAAAACAAGTTCAATTACTGAAAAGTATCCGTGCAAGGAAAATTATACATATGGAATAATGTTCCGTGGGAGATTTTTTAATTTTTAGGCATTAAAAAAAGATGGGTAAAACGTAATATTAAGAATGACTCAGGAATTATGGAGCATTTTAAAAATTTTTGACAAACCTCGACTAGTGCATTAAACTGACGAAAATATCTTTAATACAAATTATTGCCTTTGTTTAAAACAATGGACTATAAAACACATCACAGTGGAAATGGACCAAGGGAAACAAGGACTTTGGGCCCCTGGACTGCCAGTCTGAATGGAAAAGAGAGAATACTGAAACACAAGGTCAGTTATAGATTGACCACAACCGGAATCTTTTTTCATTTTTTAGATATTCTAATCAGACATTCATTTCCCATATTCCATATGAACAAGTCTTAGTGAAATAGCTCTACCTATAACATGTTTATAAATATCTATATCATTTAAAGGGTTTTTTTCAATTTTTCTAGATAACTCTCATGCTATACGACATTAAAAAAAAAAAGTGCATTATTGCCAATACTTCACAAGCTAGTTTTCATCCTTTCCAGTTATTACCAAAATTTTGAAAAACAGTAGAACATGAGCAGCTCCAGCAAAATCTTTACTATCCCTCATGAATTAGGTTCTGAATTTCCTAAAATCTTTGAGTGGAATCTTTGCCAAGATAACACAAAAGCTATATTAAAAAGTAAAGAAATGTAAACTGATGAGAATTTCAACAAAACAGGATAAGGGTTACTGAAATTACTGTGTTATCTCCTTCATGGTCTCTACTATCTGCCATCTTGTCAAAACTTTGTTTTTCTTTTCATTCTGGGTGAAATAGTAGACTAAACATAAATGGAAATCCCTCCCTTTCTACTCCCAAAACACAAACTTAATACAAAACATTTCAGGTTTGAAAGATCCAAGGAAAGAAAATCTCCATAAACCAGAAATGAATAGGGAACTCAGAGGAGTAAACAGGAGCTGAAATCAATAGCTCACGGACAAGCTGGACTGTGGGCCTTAGGGCTGAGGCCATCAGGAATATGCCCCATTTTGGACCCCAGGGCAGGAACCAGAAATAAGATTTCCACCATGAATGAGGACAGGAATATTGCCTACTCCTTACCCACCTACCAAAAATGAAGTGTTCACTGTGGCCAGGATGTAGTGAGTCTGATTTGAAATAGGCTTATATTTTTTGTGGGGTAGAGGGCTGTCTCATAGCTACACAAATAACACTGGGCAAAAACCCATGCGTCAAAGAACTGCTACAACCTGACTTTGTGCACCCAGCAATGCCAGGCTACTGGCAGGCTCAAAATTAACTCACTAGAAGACCATATAAGGGAAAATATCCCTCAGAAGATGAGCTCCAAACAAGATCTGCCAAGTATGACGAAGTTCAACTCTGGAAAGACAGTCAACCTACGCCGCACACGGGAGAACTAATTCTGAGAAAGTAGTTATGCTAAAGAAAACTCAAAAAGGATTCTGAGCTTTGCTTCTGGTCAAAAGTGAGTAACAGGGACAGGATTTGCCATCCTATCAGAAGTGAACAAGAATTTTTAAAAAGTAGACAAAAAATGTGGACCAAGGACTTTCACGATGCTGGATGCCGGGCAATGAAGGACAGCGATCCTTGAGATTGGGGGTGGGGGCAGGATAAAGTAAGTCCTAGTTTACTGCTTGGAGAATTTCCAGGCCTTGCACTGGGAAGGGAAACACAAGCACAGTCGGGAATATTGGCTGAGTTAAGGCGACATTGCTGAGGATCTGAAGAAATTAAAGCAGCCAGAATTTGCAAGACAGAGTAACAAAAAGGAGAGAGCAGCACAGAGAGAAAACTCCAAGAGATCTGCAGAGAGTCCGCCTGGAGTGTTCATCAGAACACTGATCTGTACATGATTGTAAGGTAACTACCAAAGGCAAGGAAAAGAACCACCAAAGCATTACAGGGAATACACAACACTCACACAGGAGACAGTGTCTGGCCCTACCAGTGACACTGGAAAGCATCATAATTCACCAGGCACTGGGTAGAGTACACAGAACGGTCTTGCCTCATGGTAGAGGATAATTAACCCTAGACTAAACATCACTCTTGTCTACCTACAAATCTGAAAAGGAAGAGTCAAAAGATCAAAATTAACTATATCCCAGGACAAATCTCAAGAATATTTATAGAAATGTACAAATATCCAGCACCCAAGAAGGTAAAAATTCACGTCTGATATCCAACCAAAAGTTCCCAGTCATGCAAAGAAGCAGGAAAATACAGCTAACTCGTAATCAGAAAACTCAATAAATCAAAGCCAATGCAGAACAGAATATATTATAATTAGCAGAAAAGACATTAAAAATGAAAATAGATTTAAACCTAATCATGTGTTTAATCACATAAAATGTAGCTGATCAAAACATATGAATTTAAAGGCAGAGATTATCAGATTGGATAAAAAAGTGAGACCCATTCTTACGTTGCCTAAAAGAAACGCACTTTAAATACAAAGACAACAACAGATTAAAAGTATGAAGATGGAAAAAGATATATTACACTAACACTAATCAAAAGAAAAGTAGAATGGATATATGAATATCGGACAAGGTATATTTCAGAGCAAAGGATATTATCAAGAAGAAGATCATTTCATAATAATAAAGGGGTCAATTCATCAGGAGGATATAACAATCACTACTGTTTATGCACTTAATAACCAGAATTCAAAATACCTAAAGCAAAAAAAAAAAAAAATAGAACTGCAAAGAAAAAAGAAGAATCTACAGTTGAAGTAGATCTGTTCTCAGTAATTGACAGAACAAGTAGACAGAAAATCAGTCCAAAACATCACCCCTGGATTTGGTACCATGGAGATCATTAAACAATTGTAAGAGATTGCTGGGATCTCAGTCTGGCTGAAATGGGTTAAGAGAATGGGAGGTGACAAAGTGGAAAGAGCAACTCTAAGGACTCCTTCAAAATTGACGCTGTGAAGGGGAGCTAAGAAATTATCTGTACAAAGGGTAAGGTGCGGTCAAAAGTTTTGTTTGCTTCTTTGAAATAGAAAACAAACTAGAACAGACATATATGCTTAAAGGGAAGTTCAGACAGTACAGGAAAAAATTATGTACAGTACAGATGAGAATGGGGGTAACTACAAGCAACAATCTGAAAAAGGTAAAAGGGAGAAGCCAATTACAAGAAGAAATATAAAACTTCACATATTTGAAACTTAAAAACACATGTCTAAATAATTCAGAAGTTAAATAATAAATCATAATAAAAAATTTTAAATACTTCAAAGTGAACAAAAATTAAAGTAATAATAGAGACAAAAATTTGTGATGAGGCAGCTAAAGCGATATTAGAGGGATACTTAAAACCTTTAAATCTTATATTAAAAAAATTTTAAAGACTAAATTCAAAAAAATTTCAAAGGCTAATTGTAATGAATAAAAATATTCACTTAGAAAAAAAAAAAAGAAAAAGAAAATAGCTCCCCCGTAGGTTTGTTTCCACACGTGGACCACTTAAGCAACATAAGACATAAGATCTTCTAAAGCTAAATTACTGAACATACTTGACAGTCAGGCTTATCAATCCAATAGCAGATCAATGCTTAAAGGCTAAACCTGCAAAGTTCAAGGAGAGACATGCTAAGTACCTTCCCACTTACACTGACAATTCTGTCAGTTCTGTATTTAATCAAAGACAAACAGATATAGACAAGATCAATGGAACAATAAATGCCTATCACCAAAATTCAATATATTGTCAATATCTTAAAAATGCATACATTAAACCACCAAAAGCTTTTGAAAACACCTTCTTTAGCCACACACTGTTGATAAACATCTGGACATTGAGTCACAGAAACTAATATCCCTTAAGAACATTTTTTTCCTGTAATAAGATGACGTAACATTATTTTTTACTCCTTTGCTTCTGACTATAAAATATAATCTGCATTGACTTCACAAGGAAATTAATTCCTAGGAAAAAGCTATGAAGACAGATGATAGCATGGGATATATTAAATTGTTGGTCATTCTAAAACATAAGATAATTGATTATATAGTAAATGGAATATGAGACTCTCTCAAATAAGAATTTGTTAAAAAAATAAAGCTGTTATTTTTGTTATTTGGTCTGTCAAGTAACAATCTTTGATTTTCAAAATTCTTGGTGAGAGCACATTTCTTGGCTAATCATAATGGAAACAGAATCTTTGCTGTTTGTCAAGACACACATTATTTTATTGAAATGAATTCATATGACAGCAAACTGGAAATGAAGTGCTCATCAAATTCGAACACTCAACTATTCACTGACTGTAAAAACATATAACTGGGGCCAATCATTCTGTTGATATCATGCGTTGGAAGAATACATCATCTCTCTGAAAGAATACTTATTTCTGCTGGGGGCCTAGGTAAGTAAAGCAACACGTAGAAGTCAGGGGGGCAAAGTCTACGATGGAACCGTGCAGTTGGTACTCTGCAGTAGAGAAGGTTAAAGATGTAGCAGAACAAATCTGAACAACAAGTCAAATTAGGCCAAGCACACAAGGTGGGAAAAACAGTTCTATGCAATGGGAAAATCATATATAAAGGCCCAGAATTGTCATATTACAAATATTCTGTACTGCGGGAGCATGGCAACCAGTCCAGTAAAGGAATGTGGAGATAATTCATGAAGCCAAGAAGAATCTGAGAAGGTAAGAGGCATTGAGAATCCGAGTTCATGTTGAAGATTTAGCCTTAGAGAGGAAAAGAGGCATTTTTTTCTACTTGGAAAGGATTGAAGAATAGGGGGCACCCAATGAAGAACATGCATATTTCTTAAACAAACACGAGGTGTTCAGAAAGTGCCCACACTGTTCTCAGAACCCCACAAATATCAACAATATAACGCTCATAAGAACGCTGTGAGGTAGGCTGTATATCATCCCCATCCTACAGCTGAGAAAACAAAAGCCCAGGGAGAGGTTTGGTAAATTGTACACGTCGCATCACTAGGTAGGATTTGATTCCAAGCATTCTGGTTCCAGAGTTCACGCTTGTAGCCACTAGGGTGTTCTGTGCCTCACTTTCGGGGAGGTTAAATCATAGAATGAATTTAACTATTTACATAAATAGTTTCTAAAACAATAAAGAATTGCGTATTAGTGATTAGTACAGGACTTGGAGGAAGAAGCGAAAGAAAAAATGAATAAAAAGGGAGAGAAATGAAAATTTCAAAGAGGAGAAAATGAAGCATCCTATAAATTAAAATCCTGGGAAGGGAAGTAGTGGTTAATGTATGGGAATCCAGAATATGTTATTAAATGTTATTCAGTTATTGCTAGTATCTTGTCCCATTCTATCAAACTATTTTTGAAGACATTTTCTCTTTCAGAGAAGTTTTAGGTTCACAGCAAAACTGAGAGGAAGAGACAGAGATTTCCCATATACCAGCTGCTCCCATTCACGGACAGCCTCTCCCACTAGCAACATCCTCCACCAGAGCACCACATTGACACAATCCATGCACCTACTGTGACATAATCATTCAAAGTTCACAGTTTTTCTTAGGGTTCAATATTGTGTTGTATATGCTACAGATTCGGATAAATGTATATTACCACGTACACATCATTAGTATCAAACAGAGTAGTTTTGCTGCCCTAAAATTCCTCTGTGCTCTACCTATTCATCTCTCCCCTGCCCCTACTGCTACCAACCAATGATATTTTTCCAGTCTCCATTGCTTTGCCTTTTCCAGAATATCACGTAATTAAGAGTCACACAGTAAATTGCCTTTATGGCTTGGCTTCTTTCACTTAGTAATATGTATTTAAGTTTTCTCCATGTGTTTTTATGGCTTGATAGCTCATTTCTTTTTAGCACTAAATAATATTCTATTGTCGGGATGCACCACAGTTTATTTATCCATTCACCTACTGAAGGCCAACTTGGTTGCTTCCAAGTTCTGGCAATTACAAATTAAGCTGCTATAAAGACCCTTGTGCAGGTTTTTGTGTGGACATAAGTTTTCATCTCCTTTGGGAAAATTCTAAGGAGTGTGATATGCTGAATCATATGGTGAGCATATGCTTGGTTTTGTAAGAACTTGTCAAACTATCTTCCAAAGGGCCCGTACCATCTTGCATGGTACCCACCATCAATGACAGTTCCTCCACATCACATCCTCACCAGTATTCGATGTTATCAGTATTCTGGATTTTGACCATTCTAACAGGTGCGTAATGGTATCTCACTGTTGTTTTAATTTGCATTTTCCTGATGATATATGATGTAGAGCATCTTTTCAAATGCTTATTTGCCATCTGTACATTTTCTTTGGTGAGGTGTCTATTAAGATCTTTGGTTCATTTTTAATTGGGTTGTTCGTCTTCTCATTGTTGAGTTTTAAGAGTTCTTGTATATCTGGATAACAGTTCTTCATCAGATTTATTGTTTACAAATATTTTCTCCCAGTTTGTAGCTTGACTTCTCATTCTGTTCACATTGACTTTTGCAGAGCATAAGTTTTTAATTTTAATAAAGTCCAGCTTAGCGATTATTTTATTTCATGGATCACATCTTTAGTGTTGTGTCTAAAAAGCCATCACCATACCTAAGGTTTTCTTCCATGATACCCTCTAGAAGTCTTACAGTTTTGTGTTTCACATTTGGGCTATAATCCATTTTGAGTTAATGTTTGTGAACGGTGTAAAGTCTATAGTGGGATTCACTATTTTTGCATCCCAATGTCCAGTTGATCCAGCACCATTTGTTGAAAAGGCTTTGTTGTACTATATTGCTTTTGATTCTTTGCCAAAGATCAACTGACTATGTGAATCTATTTCGGCATTCCCCGTTCTGTTCCATTGATCTATTTGTCTATTCTTTCACTGATACCACAGTCTTGACTACTGTAGCTTTATAGTAAGTCTTGAAGTCAGATAGTGTTCATCCTCCAATTTTGTTCTTCTCCTTTGTTATTGTATGGGCCATTCTGGGTCTTTCAACCCTCCATATAAACATTAGAATCAGTTTGCACTCACAACTATTGTGTATCACTCATATTTAAGTCCAGAATTCAAGAACCTTAAAAAGTGTACAGAGTACACAGAAATACATTATTTTCAGAGTCCAAAAATAACCAAACAAAAGATGATATATTAAAAAAGCATCCTTGAGAGAAAAAAAATACCAAAATGCAGGCTTCTTTGAGGTATAATTTTGTTTCTTACTGAATTATAAAATATGATGCTGCAAAATACCAAAACCTCCAAAAACAATCAGTGAAATAGAACACACAGAAAGGTACTTAACAGAAAATATTAGCATTTTATGTAACAGTTTCTTAATTCATCACTCAAGTCAAAACAAAAAAACTACAGAACTATAATTTTGTTTCATTGTTCTGAAGATATAACTAGCATAGGACAAAACGTTGATATTTATAGCTTTTTAGGTAAAAATGCAAGTTTTAGAGTACAAATCATATTATTCTGGCAACATATCTATTTAAATTCCTTTAAAATAGGACCTGGAGATGTTTCTTAAAATAAAGGAGATGAATATTTCATCTGTTAATTATAATAATGCTTATAGTCATGATAAATGGTTATAGTATTTTATAAGTGAATGTATGCCTTATTACGAATAACACAGAAATGCCGACAAACCACATTTGTCCTAAAATTTCAATGTTCTTGAGAAAACAATATTATTTTTGTAGTTAATTTACCACAAAGGACTACTAAATTTATGAATATACAGGAGAGGACAGAGTAATTTAATTCAATAAACTCTTAGGCTTACAAACTGTAGGTGAATGGAACCCAAATAAACTTGTTAACTTATTGTTGCTGTGATACATGCAAACAGATACAACTATATACCAATGGACACATTTACTTAAGAGAAAACATAGGAAAACATATCGTATTTGTTCACTTTTCCAGTTAGATTTGTAAATTGTTATTAAACAAGTGGGGAAATCAAATGTTATTGAGCAGAATCACTACGGTCTGAATACTTGCTTCCCCTCAAATTTTGTATGTTGAAATCGAATCCTGAATGTGATGGTATTTGGAGGTACAGCCTTTGCAGGGTGATTCAGTCATGAGGGCAAAGCGTCATGAACAGGATAAGTGACCTTATAAAAGAAACCCCAGAGAGATTCCTCACCACTTGTGCCAAGTGAGGACAGAGTAAGAAGGCACCATCTATGAACCAGAAAGCAGCTCCTCATTAGATACAGGGTCTACCAGTGCCTTGATCTTGAACTTTCCAGCTACAAGTACTGTGAGAAATAAATTTCTGTTGTTTATAAACTACCCCGTCTACAGTATTTTGTTATTGCAGCCCAAATGGATGGACAGTAATAGTTCAAAGACTTTAAATCAACAAACATTTCTAGAAATCAGTCTTTATAGTAGAAAATAAAAAGGTAAATAAAACATTCTTCCCAAATATATTGGAAATATTACTTGATATTTTGTATTTATTTGATATTTGATTTCAGAATAATTTGATAGCTTGTTTCCTATTAAGGATCTTTCCTTTTCCTTTTCTAAGTACAACCATGACTCACAAGAATAAATAGCAGTTTGAAATATGAAAGGTCAAATATATTTATAATATATAAAATAAGGAAATTAGCGAGCTATAAATAAATTACATAAATTCAGGAGCACACTATTATACATCACTTTTAAAAGTAAGCTTTTTATTTTTAACATAATTTATAGGATAAGTAAACTATCAGATCTCAAGGTAACATACTAAAGGACTGCAGAATATTTAATAAAATCTCTTCATAAAGGTACCCATAAATTGTCATAAAGCTTAACAAGGAAACATATTAAAGTATAATATTTCTAATATTCACTGAAGAAGTAATTTGCATCTCCTAATCTCTAAATCTAATCATGAACTATTGGTAAACATATACAAATTACATAAAGTATCAAATAAAGTATTCCCAGCCACATGACCACACAGGGATCTATGTAAAATAGCTCACAAACTTGAGTATATCTAAGATGGAGAAGTTGACTTTCAGAGAGAGAAACTAAAAATCCCACTCTTGTCCCTTTGACAATCAGTACTAACCAGTAACTTTCTGCACACCAGGGAAATTATAGTGGAATTCTCAGCGATGCATTTATAGACCTCTCCTTCCTTGTCCTTCTCACTACTTGAAATAGTGAGACTAAATTAGAGATAACCGCAAGGGTCCAAATGAGAGCGGATGAAGGCCTGGTCTAGAAAAGTGGAATGGAGGAGACAAGACTGATTTGCCATCTTGGGGATGCTCTCTTTGAGATGCTTACGGGACATACAACAGCCTGTTTTCATCCCGGCTTTGGAGTTGCAGACAGATGACATGATCTCAGAATTCAGGCTGTAAAGTCATTGGAACACTGGTGAGTGTTAAAAAGCTACAAGTAAATGAGATCACTGGTGGGCGGGGGTGGTGGTGGTGGTGGTGGTGGATGGGGGATGGATAAAAAAGACATAGAAAGAGAAAAAGGTAAGGGATGAAACCCTAGAAATATGCAATCCTTATAATTAAAGAGGAGAAATAAGAGTCAAAAGAAGTGGTTTTTTTTAAGGCAGGAGGATTAGAAAAGTGCTATCATATAAACTAAGATTGAAAAAGGAAGTAAGTAAGGAGCTGTCAGTAGTAGAGAGAGATGGTGTTGGATCTCAAATATTGCATAGATGTTAGCGAACTGGAAAATAGGATCTTCCAATGGTCATTGGTGATCTTTGACAAAGTCATTTCAATAAAGTGGGCATAAAAGTCAGATTGGTGAGTTGAAGAGACAACGAGAAAAATTTCTACAAGCCTGGTTTATTTATATTAATACACTAACTATTGGAAAAGTTGATAATATCCATGCAGTGAGGAGGAATTCCTCTAATTTTGGTGGAAAGGGGAGGAAACAATGAACGATCAAGTCAAATGGCTGTCAGAGTCAAACATAACTTAAAACTTATTTTGTAGGCTGAAAAGAAAGAGAAACTGGAAGGAGAAAAATTGAAAACACATGAAACAAGAGATTAAAGGATACAAGAAGGTGACGAAGGCAAAGAGGGAAGCAATCAAGAGTACAGGTATAACTCGTGACTTGTCAGGGAAGACGGGTCCTCATGTTCGGAGATGAAGAAAGGATGGGTGAATACTGGTACTATAAACTGAAATTTGGGGGGCAGAATTCTTAAAAGTTAGAATGTTCTCACCTACTTTTTTCTCTCTGGGATACAGGAGTACTTATCACCTGTGCAGGGAGAAGGAAATTGTTTAGGGTTATCTCCTCAATTGAACCCAACTTTCCCATTAAAAAAGGCAACCGGCATTATCTCCGCTTACATATGTAAAATGAGGCTCAGAGAAGTTTAGAAACTCTCCCAAGTCCACACAATCAATATTGGACAGTGTAATTCCAGAGCCTTTTTTTTTTTCAGAGCCTTATTTTTAACTAGTACACCCTTCAGAGCAATCTGATATCCCTATACATAGCCAGTAGCACATGCTCAGAAAGTGGGGAAGTTAATCCTAAAGGTCATATGTAAATTTGAAGCTTAAGAATATTTACCATTGTTGTGTGTGTAGATTTCTGATGTATGATTACTATTAGCCACTCTCTGGAAATGCAAGACACGTCTAGTTGAAAGGATGCTTTTCCAACTCCCAGTAAAAAGAATATCACACCAATGCTGTTAGTATCTTCTGGTTGATTTAGTCTTGCAAACACTCAATTTCTGTATAGTAAATCTGTAGTGGTTTAAATTCGAAACCAGCATTGAAACTGATTTGAAGCTGTTCTTTATAATTTCTTACTGGGAGGTTCCATATTATGAGTACTGAACCAGAAATCTCATTACTTTAATAGCAATATATGCAGGAGGAATTATATCAACAGTGATCTCCCCAAAATGTTGGACTTTACTAATAATACAAGCTTAAGCTTAAATCCTTAACAATACAACTCCACTCGATGAGGATGTCTTGAGTACATTCTGTGTTCCTTGATATTTGATATGTGGGAGAACAAGAAAAGGCAGTTTCTGCTCTCAGAAATTTATAGTCTCATTAAAAAAGAGCGTTCATACAAAAGCTAATAGTAACAAAATGATGACATTTCAAAAAATGATATAATGGTTAAGACAAGAGACAGTATACTGTAATAGTCTGTAAAATGTTTCATAAAAGAGAAAGCTAAGGAAGAAGACACACGCACACACACACAAAATATGTTCCGAATGATTTTCTAAATGTAGAAGGAAAGAACAAAGGAAGCAAGGGAACTGGATTTCAAGGTTAAGTGAAAAGGACAGCTCCTTAGACAAACTGTTGTATTATTTTCTTAAGTAAGAACGTGTTTTGTACACTGATACCAATACTCATATGCCTTATTTTTATTACATTCTTTTACTATTATAATTTTATGCATAAATACACACTTGAAAAACCCATGATTAGATCATTTATCAAATACTAAGAAACTCTATTGTCTACAGAAGACATTTTAAAAAATTATCCTCAGTTTAATTGTATATTTTTACTCTATATTTAATAAGGCTGAAGCAAGGTCTACCTGTAAATAACAGATTTCACCTTCAAATAGCACTATAAGTAGCCTAAAATAAAAATTAAATAAAATTTAATAAACAGATAAAAGTTTAACAATAAATTAAATAAAATTTAATAAATAAAAAATTTTGTGATTAACAAATCAACATACCATCCTAAAAAAGTCAAGGAAGACAGGAAGTTTAAACCAGTTGTTTAGTAAAACAATGGGTTACCAGTAACTATAGCTATTATTGTAGCAGCCTGAAAAACAGATTGCTTGTGCAAATTCTATTGAAATGTATTAGAAATTGCTTATGACCTCTCCATAATTTCAGCATGTCACTATTAGAGACACTAATTTTGATTTTTGTTGATATGAAACTTCTTCCTACATACTTAATATACCTAGCCTGTTCCCTTAAATTAATTTAAAACATATATCTAAATTCATTTTTTTTTTTTTTTGGTAAGGTTACATATTCTACCAAACACTTCCATTTAAAAACCCCAAATTAATCAAAAATCATATTATGTAAATAAAACTGGCTCTATTGTGAGCCAGGTAACAGTATGACTATCATATTTAATGCAGAACCATGTAATTATTTTAAGCTTAAAGGAGAGCCAATACAAGCAGTTGATCTTAGATAAGATTGAGAAATCCATTTTTTAAAGAAGAATATAATTTATTGCTGTTTTCTTTTTCAAAATTTCCCTGAGGTTTTCACATTTTATCATATGAATCTGACTTTAAGCTTTAAATAAAATGATAACTAAATATTAAAAATAATATTTAAAAGAAAAAATAACCTCAGAAAATGTAGATAGAAATAGACAGAGCTCAACACTGAATTCTATATATTCTCCTTGACTTTTAAAAATATAAGACACACATAGAGTGTACAGCTCAGCACAAACACTCTTGAAAAGAGCATTACCAGTATCCAAGAAGTTATCTTTGTCAACTTTCTTATTATGACCCCTCCTTCTTCCCCAAACATAACTACTATTCTGAATCAAACACCAAATATTAGTTTTGCATATTTTTGAACTTCATGTTAATAGAATAATACCATATACATAGTTCTTTCTTTTTTGGAGCTCCTTAATAGATAGCTGGCTTTTTTTTTGAATTAGACTTAACTTAAAATATGATATTAGTTCCAAGTGTACAACATAGTAATTCATAGTAATTTTAATAGATTATATTCCATACAAAGTCATTATAAAGTACTGACTATATTCCCCATGTTGTACATTACATACTTGCAACTTATATATTTTACATCTAGTAGTTTATATCTCTTAATCCTCTTCCCCTATTTTGCCCCTCCTCTCCCCTCTCTCTCTCCCCTAGGGTAACCACTAGTTTGTAGTCTGTATCTGTGAGTCTGTTTCCATTTTGTTATATTTGTTCATTTATTTTATCTTTTAGATTCCACATATAAGTGTAATCATACTGTATTTGTCTTTCTCTGTCTGACTTATTTCACTAAGCATAATACCCTCCAGGCCCATCCATGTTGTTGTAAATGGCAAGATTTCATTCTTTTTTATGGCTGAGTAATATTCCATTGTGTACATATATACCACATCTTCTTTATTTATCTGTTGATGGACAGTTAGGTTGCTTCTACATCTTAGTTATTATAAATAATGTTGCTCAAAATATTAAGGAATTTCCATAATGTTTTCCATAGTGGCTGTAACAATTTACATTCCCACCAACAGTGTACTAGGATTCCCTTTTCTCCCCATCCTTGCCAAAATTTCTTTCTTGTCTTTTTGGTGATAGCCATTTTGACAGGTGTGAGATGATATCTCATTGTTGTTTTGATTTGAACTTCCCAGATGATTAGTAATGTTGAGCATCTTTTCAGGTGCCTGTTGGTCATCTGTATGTCTTCTTTGGGAAAATGTCCATTGAGGCATTTTTTAATCAGGTTGTTTCTTCTGTTTTTTTTTAAAAATATTTTATTGTAGTATAGTTGATTTACAAAGCTGTGTTAGTTTCAGGTGTACAGCAAAGTGAATGAGTTATACATATACATATATCCACTCTTTTTTTTAGATTCTTTTCCCATATAAGCCATTACTCTTCTGCCTATTTTTAAATAAGGTTATTTGGTTTCACTGATGTTGAGTTGTATAAGTTCTGTATATATTTTTTACTATTAACCCCTTATCAGATTTATTGATTGCAAATATCTTCTCCCACTCAATAGGTTGCTTTTTCATTCTGTTGATTGTTTCCCTCACTGTGCAAAAGCTTTTAAGTCTGATTAGGTTCCATATACATACTGTAGTTCCTTTCACTCAACATTATGATTGTAAGATTCATCCATGTTAGCTTCAGTTCAGTCATATTAACTGTTGCATAGTATTTCATTGAATGAGTAGACTACAGTCTATCCATTCTTTTTAGTGTTGATTGACATGTGAGTTGTCTCCACTTTTTGACTATTACAATAATGTTGTTATGAACATTCTTCTATAGCATCTTGGTTTTCATGTGTATGTATTTCTGTTGGGTATATACTCAGAAGTAGAATTGCTGGGTTAGATTATGCATGTGTCCAATATTAGTAAACTGTTTCCAAAATGATTGTGCTAATTTTCATCCCCACCAGTAGTGTATGAGAGTTCACCATCTTTGCCTAAATTTAGTATTGTCAGTCTTTTAACATTTGAGCCATTGATTTGCACTTCTCTGCTACTGAGATTGAATAACTTTCGTGTGTTTATTGGACATTTAGATAGTCTGCTTTGTAGAGCACCTACTCAAGTTTCTTGCCCATTTTTAATATATGTGTTGCAAATATCTTCCACCTCTGATTTACCTTTCATTCTGTATTGGAGTCTTTATTAACAGTTCTTAGTTTTAATGTAGTCCAAATTTTCAGTCTTCTCTTATAGTATGGTTAATGATTTTTATGTCTTTTTTTTTTTTTTTTTTTTTGCGGTACGCGGGCCTCTCACTGTTGGGGCCTCTCCCATTGCGGAGCACAGGCTCCGGACGCGCAGGCTCAGCAGCCATGGCTCACGGGCCCAGCCGCTCCGTGGCATGTGGGACCTTCCCAGACCGGGGCACGAACCCGTGTCCCCTGCATCGGCAGGCGGACTCTCAGCCACTGCACCAGCAGGGAAGCCCTGATTTTTATGTCTTGCTTAAGAAATTATTCCTTATTACAATGTTATGAAAATATTTGCAGTATTTTTCCTTCTACATTTAAATCAACATTTCACACAGAATTGATATTTTTGTGTGAATGGTATAGAGGTCAAGTTTCATTTTTCCCCTTTGGATTGTCCAACTGAGTCAGCAATAGTTGTTAATATTTATTAAAATGAAGTAATTATCTTAAATCAAATTTTCATATATTTGTGGATATGTTTCTGCACTCTGTGTACCCTATATTACGGACTATAACTTTACAAAAGAGTCTTTATTTCGGAAAGTGTTAAGTCCTCCCACTTCCTTCTTCAAGAGGGTCTCAGCTAACTTAAACCTCTTTTTGCCCCTTTTCATTTACATATAAATTTTGAAATCAGCATTTCAATTTCTACCAAAAAAAAAAAAAAACCCTAACAAAAGTTTTATTCAGATTGCTTTGAGTTTATAGATCAGTTGTTCTCAATAGTATTTCACTATCCTGGGTAGCAGTTTTGTCAGTCCCAGGTATTTGAAATCGTTGGTGCTACTGTAAATGGCAACTCTCTTTTAAATTTCGTTTTATTGTTGTTACATTTAATTTTTAGTTTATATTGTTGGTAAACTTTATTTTATTGTTGGTATATTGAAATAGTGTTTTAATCTTGACCTTATGTCCATGGCTTCAGTGAAATTCACTTCATAATTTTAATTCAAGTATGTAAATAATCATGGAATTCTTTAAAATCATATCAAAAAATAACATTTTTGTTCCTTTCCAATGGTATACTTTTTATTTCTTTTACTTGCTTTATTTTACTAACACATCCAATAGTACTTTTTTTATAGAAGTGGTGATAGTGGGCATCATTGTTGCCTCTCCAATGTAAGAGAGCCCGTTATCAATATTTTATTATTAAATATGACATCTGAAATATGACATTTTTCTAGATACCTCTATCAAATTCACTTCTATTTGTAGATGCTAAATGTTTTTACCATAAATGGATGTTGAATACCATCAAATGTACTCTGCACATACTAGGACAATCCTATGATTTTCTGGCCTAGAGAGGGAGAGAGAGAAGGAACAATAAATGAGGAGTGGATTGCATAGGGATGCATCAACAACAGCCAAGAGTAGAAAGATGTAACAGCAGGTCATCAAAGAGAAAGTACAGAAACCTGGGACTTTTCTCCAAGGAAACATTTTTCCAAAGTGGCCGAGGCACTGCCGAGCCTGTGAGGGTGAAGGGGTGGTGGAAAGACAATTTATAATTTAAAGATTAATAGTTCTCTCTACTAGGCCAGTATATCTTCCTCAGCTGGCTGAGCTCAGATTCACTGGCACTATTTCAACAAATATATGGAGAAAATGAACCGTATCTCTCAAGTTTTATTTCTCAAGGTTTCAACCGCTTCCACAACCCTCATGCGACAGCTAAGTAACTAATGGGAAGCCCACGTCATCCAGCCCTTCAGTCAGTTGACAGCAGGGGAATCCACATGGTGCCAAGAGGGATAGGCAGAACCAGGAATCTACTCGCATTATTTTAGGGAAAACACAAGCCTGGGCAGTAGAACCCTCATGCCAAAGTGAGGTAGGAATGGGGAGTGGGTGGAACAGAGAATCTATGAAAAAATTCTGACACAAGGAAAGGAGGGGAACATGTAAAGTATGTCTTTTCACATGCAAAAGAAAAAAAAAATCAGATGGACCAGAGGCTAAAAACTGTAAGTAATCCACTGTGAAGCTTCAAAGTGTGATATTAAGAGGTACGTGTAAATTCAAACCATCTAGAACCTTGTTTTAGTCAGTGCTTTTCAGTTTAGTTTGGCCAGCAAGAGGCAATGACAGGAGATTTCCACTTCCTCTCTGCTTCTGTGCCATTCTGGCTTGACTACGGACCTTTCGGACCAGTTTCTGGCAGGAGGGGCCCCTCCCACTGCTCTACATCTCCGCAGACTCTAGTAACACAGCTCTTCCCCTTGCACCTACAGGTGTGATGTCTTCCGAATGCTGCTCATCCCTGAGTGCCTTAACAACCCCTGTGGTTCCTTTAATTCCGTACCCACCTCTGTAAACTGAAAAGTTTCCTCAAAAATCCCAACACTCGGGACTTCTCTGGTGGCACAGTGGTTGAGAATCTGTCTGCCAACGCAGGGGACACAGGTTCAATCCCTGGTCCGGGAAGATTCCACATGCCGTGGAGCAACTAAGCCCGTGTGCCACAACTACTGAGCCTGGGTGCCACAACTACTGAAGCCCACGTGCCTAGGGCCTGTGCTCCGCAACAAGAGAAGCCACCACAGTGAGAAGCCCGCGCACCATGATGAAGAGTAGCCCCTGCTCACCACAACTACAGAAAGCCCGTGTGCAGCAACGAAGACCCAACGCAACCAAAAACTAAATATAATAAATAAAATTGATGAAAAAAAAAAAAGAAAAACAAATCCCAACACTCAGTGCTGTTAGCTGCTGGGAACCTGACTGAGGCATGAGCGTTTTCCTTCCCACTTAGCTTATTTTAAGTAGCTTTACTTCATTATATTTCTTTTACTTTTCCCTATTTATTCTTAGCCTCTGGTTTTGCCTACATTGTTTTTGACTGTCAAAATTCGGGACATTCCTACTTACCTCTTCATTGATATTTTTATATTATCGTTTTTATACTGAATAAATCTGGCCTAAATTACTGGATTATTGACATTTATATAATCTTAATATTGCTTCCGTTTTGTTTTTTCCTTTATTATCTTATCACTCTTTTTGTCACTGAAAGTAATGTGGCAACTAGAAAGGAGGAAAACCATAATGGATACAGTATAAAAATAGTTTTTCAAATGTACAGCCGCTTATAAGCATACTCTCAAAGCCCTGTTACTCAAAATATTAGTAATGGAAAAAGTCACTGCTTTCTCATTTTGTAGCCACCAAAGTGACCTAATACATTTTCTATTCCATCTAAACTAAAAAAAAAACTTTTAAAGGAATAACCAATTAACATGTAGAGAAGAACAAAAAACCTGCAGGCTATTAAATTAAGCATCATACAGCTAGTCTGCCAGAGGGCATAATATGCATATAAAATGTTATGTTCTCCTTAGGAAAAAAGATTCTATGCTAGCTAAAGGCTAAGTATTTCCTTGTAAATGTCGGTTATTCTCAACATCTCTGTTTTCCAGTTGCAAATAGCTCTTTCAAAGATGCATTTTCAATGTACCCTATCTTTAAATGGGCAGTACTAGGGCTTTTCAAAGTGCCGATTAGCAGTAAGCTTCAAAATCCAGGGAACAAACACAATCTGATTCATAGAGGGTTTCTATTTCATTTATTTCAGTAAATGTGAGTATCATTAGAAACAACTCTTTTATACTATAATTTAACAGTCTTTTTTCCAAGAAAGAAAGTAAAACAGATTTTTTTTAATTTTTGGTATTTAAATACTTTCCAACAAATTCAATGTAGTAAAAGAGTTGGAAGAAGAAGGTTGTAGGGTTTGAGATGGATAGAATTAGGATTTCATAGAAAGTAAAACTTCAGAAGTTGTGCTTGAAAACTAATTCAGTAATTAAATATGACAGATTTTGCAGTACATGTTACTTCTATTCCTCGGTCCTCTTTCTCTTCTGTATGGACTCGGGACTAGCATCTTTCTCAAACCAAGCTGGCAGCAAAGTTGTTTCTAGAACTCTCTAGCGAAACAAATTTCATGCCCTCATGCCCAGAGTTTTAAATCCACTAATCTGGGACGATGTCTAGCAATCTGTATTTTTAAAGTGCACCTGGGAAATCTAACGTCCAACTAGGCACTGTTGTAACTAGTCATTCATCATATTAGAAGACAGCCAGAGTCCTAGATCCTAATTTAATGTGATATTAGGCCAGTTATCTAACATTCGTGTTTCAGATAATGTATTTATATTGGGGGAAACCCTTTTATTCTCAGGGAAGTTGAGAGGAAAGATAAACTCACTGCTTGGCACGTGGTAGGCACACCCATAACGTGTCCTTCTTCTTGCTAAGGCATCTCTATGGCTTTCTAATATTTTAGGCCTGATTTCTGATAGACTGTATTCGGATTGTGTATTGATTCTTACTTCTTGACTGAAGAGACTTTTAATATCAATGCTTGAATTATAGGTCCCCTGCTGGCCCTCTTGTTGACCCTGTAGAATCAAATTCCAGAAAACCATCTATGTCCCCTGTATGTTAATGTGTCACCTGATTCTGACACTTGCTATTGCCTGAGGCATTTGGATCTACCTTATGGGCTGTTAGAATTACCAAGTATGTTAAAGCTAAATAATTTCTTATTTTACAGCTTAGAAACTAAAGCCCAGATAGTTCAAGTGCCATATCTAAAGTCACACAGTTCACAATAGACTAGAAACCAAATGTCCCTTCTTCCCAAATTGCATTCTTGAGCTACTAAGTGGCAAATGAGTCCCAGAAAACAAAATGACTCTGACTGTATTCAAATGTAAACAGACTTCTGAATTTTTTTTTCTTATATTATGGCTACAAATTTAAAATTTCTAAGCTTAAAAAATGAATAGGGGTTTCCCTGGTGATGCAGTGGTTGAGAATCTGCCTGCCAATGCAGGGGACACGGGTTCGAGCCCTGGTCCGGGAAGATCCCTCATGCTGTGGAGCAACGAAGCCCGTGCGCCACAACTACTGAGTCTGCGCGCCTAGAGCCCATGTTAAACAAGAGAAGCCACCTCGATGAGAGGCCCCACGCACTACAGTGAAGAGTAGCCCCCGCTCACTGCAACTAAAGAAAGCCCATGCCCAGCAACGAAGACCCAACGCAGACAAAAATTAATTTTTTAAAAATCAATTTAGACAAAAAAAAAAAAAGTATTTACCCTTGAAGACAGTGTCATTTTTCTTGCAGTTTTTGATACAAGTTTGATCAGTTTCCTTCCCTTATCTATTTTCTAGAGATGACCAACCAAGTGGCAAGATGTAGTGATAAAGTAGAGAAAGATATGGATATAAATACATACATGCACACACACACACACACATATGAGTGATAAAATTTTGAGGAAAAACAAGTTTTCATTTTTATTGGAACACTTACTTTCTCATTAGGGTCCATTTTAACTACATCTCACCACGTTTACCTATCCAGAAGATTATCTGTAACCAAGTCTTGCTTCCATCGTAACTAGTGTTCAAGAATATAAACTGATTTTAATATGTTTGTATAATATATAATTAGGAAATTAGTCTGATACTGCTACTAGAAAAAAATTATCAGTATACAGTTTTACATGTTCAAGTATTTGAGAGTAAAGCATATTGAACACACAGCTACATTTGGAGCTCTTTAAAGGCATTTCATATAGTGATGACTCAAATATGTTTTTGAATGAAAATACTGAATAGCTCTAAAGATATTCACTTTATTGCTTTTTAGCATGCATGGTGCCAGGAATTAACCCAAAAACATTCTCTTGACTGTAGTCACCTTCCCTGAATTGTCCTAATAACTATATAAGAAATGATCTGTATTTGGCATGTTGCTTGTATACATGTGCAATACAAGACACTTAAGAGTAGATTACACAAGATTCAGGCAGATGTGTTACACCACTGATTTCCAAGTGGGCCAACACACAAGAACCTGTCCATGAGTCTACCTCATCATTCTCAGATGAGCTCCTGACAGCTCTGCCTTGCAAACCAGGGACCAAGTTACGCATCCCCGGACTTAAGCTGGATAAAATTTGGCTCACCCCTTTAAAGTTAACCTGGTTTGCCAACACCCATGTTCTTCCCAGAACATCAGGGAGATTTATGGGGGAATCAGAAATAATGGGGGCCATCGTTCCTCAACTTCTCTCAGTTCTGCCAGAATCTTCTAATTAAGTGAAGTTGTGTTGACTGTTGCCTTAATTTTCATCAATATACCTTCATGACTCCGGATTTTTGGCAACAAGTGTAATAAAAACAAAGAATTGGGAGTGAACACAGGTCCCCAGATTGACAAATGGATAAAGAAAACTAGCAAAGCACAAGACCTGGAATAAGCTGAATATTTCTATCCAAGTACAGAAAAAAAGGCATTAGTTACACTTGTATGCTAATCATCAATTGAAAGTTGACATTGACTCTGGATAATAAAATAGACTCTGAATTACTATCCAAGAAGGACCCCCAATGTTTTATAAAACAATTACTTGTGAAGAAGTGCAAAGACCAGAAGCATTAAAAACAAAGATAAGTACGATGAGAATGTGGGACATTTTATACAGACCTAAGCATCAAACAAACAAGGGAAGCAAGATAAACAGGAACCAATTAGGACAACAAAAGTTAACTGCTGAGGCAATTTATGTGTTTTTTAATAGGTTATCGCCTTTATGTATAATAGAAACTAATTAGAGAGTTACATGCTTTTCTAATTAAGACTTTATGTGGCTAAGAAATTTGACTCTTTCTAAATGTCAGTTCCAGAGGGACCCAGAATTCTGAGTGCCAAGCTCATCAGAGTAGACATCCCACCTAATGGTTCATCAAACCACATCCACAGTGGAAGCAAAACCATTTCAAAACGGTGACTGGTGAATGTAGAAATCATAGATGATTTAAGGCTTTAAGCCTTAAAAAATAGCTTAGAGAAAAATCATACGTTATAGGAATTTCAAATCCTTTATAAGCAGCTGTTTACAGGGACCTGCCCTCAGCAGGAAGCCCCTTTTCCTGTCACTTTAGCAAAGCTATTTTGTAACTAACTTTTATACCAGGCACCCCCATGCTCTATTCACCTCCGGCCCAAGCACACCTTTCAAATCTTTTAATCACATAATACCTCGCCTAACTTGTCGGTTCTCTCTGTAGATCAGAGAAGTAGAAATGAAGAATAAGTAATTAACAGAGGACCAGATCTCTTTCCTAGCTTCCCCTTCAGGAATCTCCCGAACAAACTGTGTGAACAAGACGGCATCTACAGAAAGGCCACAAGGAGTCAACAAGCCTGCACACAAGCCTGCCCGCGGTGGGGAATGGAGACAACTCTGAGCCCCTAACTCAATGAGTAACTGAGATTACTTCTCTGTTTCTCTTTAAAAACTTGCATGGCTGAGCAGAATCTTCAGAGGTGGTTTCTGGGAGAAGCTGAGTCCACCATCTCCCCAGATTGCCGGCATTCTGATTAAAGGCACCTTTCTCCTCTACCATTTATGAGTACGTAATTGATTTTGCAGGGGCAAGCAGCAGGACCGATTTATTCAGTAACACCTCTAAAGTCAGAGATTACTTAGTTCAAACATAAGCTCTAACGTTTACTCACTGTAAATGGTGGCGCTCAAGTAACCGCTCTAAAGCGTGTATTCTCATATCAAGTGGAAATTACAGCAAGATCCTTGAGATAGGTGAGTGGTTTAAATAACATAATCACAGGTATTGCGTTAGAAAGCTATAAATTTTAAATGTTTTCTGATTATGATAGTAATGCTCACTGTAAAAAATGTGTGGACGAACATTTTCAAACGCACGATAACCTCAATAAGAAGTAACCACTGTTAACTTTCTGGTGCTATCTCTTTGTCAACATGGATCTAGACAGATGCAAGTTAAAAGTTTTGTCTACAATGATGATCTTTATAGTTCAGAAGGTTTTTCAATTGGTATCAAGAGACACCAATACCTCTTTTGTGCATTTTGTCTTTTATTATTTTCTTTGAAGGGGCTTAATCACCCTAAAGTTATAAACATCTACTTAAGTTGTTTTATTCTGTAATTATTTTGTTACATTAAAACTTTACTTTTTCTAGATTCTTGGACATGCATTCTCATTGCAGCCATACCACCCCCAAAGGGGCAAAATTGTTTGTTGAGGGGAAAAGGACAGAAAATGTTCGGTATTAAAACCATTCATATTCTCCAAAGGGCTACAGTACATAAATAGACTATATCTGTGTCATTAAATTTTCGGGGAGGGAGAGTGAATTAGGAAAAACATATATATCTATAAAGGCTCTTTACAGGTGTTAATAAAAACAATGTTTAGAAATACTGATCTAGAAACTATCTTGGGGTATAATACGAGACGCAAAGAAATCTAATTTTTCATAAATGTGTAGCTGGTGCCCTACTATCATTTATTGAACAAAATATCTTTTCCCACTAATTCGATATGACACTTTTAAGTCCTAAATTTTTATCTATTCCTTGGTCTGTTGCTTTCTACTCTGCCTCGGCTTTCACTCATATTAATTTGTAGTAGTTTACAATGTCTATTTTGCATGTTATAAAATTTCATGGGCATACCTTACCTTAAAGAAGAAATACAATATTGTACATGATTTTCTATGTAAAATTGATTTTAAGAAAAGCACTGGTGGACTTTCTGGTTCATATTGATCTTTAACAAACCTGCACAATATTAAAGCCAAAATACATGGAAAATTTTTAGAAAGAACCTATCTTTATACTGTAGCAAAACACCAAAACTACATTCCATTATTCAATAAAAGCTCTACTTTGTTCCTAGCAACGTGACATATGACTCAGGACTTTATATATAGGTATGTCTTGCTAGAGGCCTACCTACACACCACTAAGGATCATATCCTGATTCTTCTAGTAGTTCTAAAGTTCCGATGTAAGTTTTTGTTCCCCATAAAACACAATTTTTTCCTCCATTTTTATAGATTTCATAACACGAGATTAGTACGTGAGGCACTACAGAAAAGAATAACTCCATATCACTTCAATAGGTTGAGTTCTGAAAAATCACTTGGGAAGGGTTACCTTGGGAACCGTTACAAGGACTGTCTCCTGTATTAAAAGCAACTGCTGATCTGTTGAAGCATTGAATACGTTTGTTCAGCTTCTCAAACTTTAATGAGCACAGGAAACCCTTTGGAAAGTGTGTTAAAATACAGATTCTGATTCAGAAGTTCTGAAAGATGCCTGAGGTTCTGTATTTGTAATAAGCTCCCAGGCCATGGCCATGCTGCTGGTCATAGATCACACTCTGAGAAGCGAGGAGTTAGCTGGCATCTATAACCCCATTTTAAATTAGCAACATGGGAAATTCCCTGGTGGTCCAGTGGTTAGGAGTCCTTGCTCTCACTGCCAAGGGCCCAGGTTCAATCCCTGGTCAGGAACTAAGATCCTGACCAAAAAAAAAAGTAAATTAGCAACATGGAAGACCCAGAAATATGCTGCAGGTAAAGAGCATCTAAACAAAAGATTACAACAGTTGCTTTTAAAACACATCCACAAACACACACACACACACACACACACACACACACACACACACACACCCTTCCCAACTTGATCCATTCTGCCCCAAAAAAGGAATTTCCAAGGTTACTGTAAATGACTTTAATTCTGATTACCTGCCTTTTTAAGTCTATAAAGGTGGAGTAGTAAGCTTATGGGACAGGGCTGGCTCTGAGAAAAACCCCAACCCAGGATCTAAAACAGAAGAGTGAGGACAGGAGCCTGTGGAGACAGTGAAGGTAAACATAGTCCCAAATTCTCTTCTCTAACACATTTGCCTCTCATTTCCCAATTACTGCTAAATGCTTTCATGATTTATTTTGCTAGCTAAAAATTGGAAGGAAAATATTTCAATTAATTTTGTCACATACTCTCAAAACTGTTCACCTTGAAGAATACCCACTTAATGTTTTGGCTGACTAATTAGTTTTCAAAATTAAAAATCCCTTAAATCCCTACTAACAAGTTTATACTGAAGTACAATGTCATATGGATCTGAGATGTGCCTTCCTTTTTACTGAGGTAAAGTTTTAGGGCTTCACTGTTGGTGCAGTGGTTAAAAGCATCCGCCTGCTGATGCAGGGTACATGGGTTTGAGCCCTGGTCCGGGAAGATCCCACATGCCGCGGAGCAAGTAGGCCCGTGTGCCACAACTACTGAGCCTGCGTGCTGCAACTACCGAAGCCCGCGCGCCTAGAGCCCGTGCTCTGCAACAAGAGAAGCCACCGCAATGAGAAGCCTGCCCGCTGCAATGAAGAGTAGCCCCCGCTCGCCCCAACTAGAGAAAGCCCGCGCACAGCAATGAAGACCCAACGCAGCCAAAAGTAAAATGAATAAAATAAATAGATTTTTTAAAAAGTTTTAGGTAAATATTTTATTTTGCTTCTCCTAGGATTAGCCTCCTCTGAGCATGTTTCTCAAAATGCATCGAAGGCTTATTTGCATCAGAAGCATCCATGTGCTTCCTGAGCATGCACATACCTATAGTAATTCGATAGGATCTCTGGGAATTGGCTCAGGGACAGGCACTTTAAATAGGTGATCTAAGTCATTCTCATTCACATGAAAATTTTACATCTCTTTTGCTAAGAAATTCAAAACGAACATTAACACACTTTTTGAGTCTGTAGTAGGTTGAATGGTGACTTTCCAGAAGATATGTCTTCCCAGAACCTGTGACTGTGACTCTATTTGGAAAAAGCATCTTTGCAGATGTGATTAAGTTAAAGATCTTGAAATGAGATCATTCTGGATTAGCGGGTGGGCTCTAAATCTATTAACCAATGTCCTTATAATAAGACAAACACAAAAGATAAAGCCATATGAAGGCAGAGGCAGAGATTGGAGTGATGGGTCTACAAGCCAATGAACACCAAGAACTGCCAACAGCCACCAGAAGCTACAAGAGATTCATGGAACAGATTCACCCTCAGGACATCCAGAAGGAACCCACCCTGCTCACACCTTGATTTTGGACTTCTGCCTTCAAGAACGATGAGAAAATAAATTTCTGTTGTTTAAAGCCACCCAGTTTGTAGTAATTTGTTATAGCAGTTCTAGGAAATGAATGCAGTCCCTCAAAATACATATATATATGCCATTAATAATGTAAATAATAATAGGTAATATCTGTTTGTGTGCCAGGCATGGGGTCTAGGACAAACAATCAAGACTGTAAGTAGATGTTTGCTTTATCTTAACACACACTCTCTTCCACCTTCATACCTCCTGAATCTTGCACAGGATTCCTTGCCAATAACCACCCCCTCTGCAAACCGCTCTCCTAATTATTTATTGCCTCTTCCTCTGGGGTAATAAATTGAACAAATGTTCTTTGCTGTCTGCCTAAGAACTTTACGTGCCCTGCCCGTGTATCTGAAGTAGAAGTAGGCCAATCCCAAACACATGGGTAGAGTTGAGAATTCATTTGCAAAGCTGTATTATATTCTCAGAAATACAAAACACTGTCATAAAGTTTCTTTTAAATATCATATAGAATAATGTTTTGATCCCCAAATTAAATATTCTTGGAACTTTTAGCTTGAGAAAAGTAACTTTTATTACAAGCTCAAAAGTTGACTGTCAAAAAATGCAATGATATTCGTACGCTTTAAGTATAAACTCATGGCAGAATTAATGTCATGGTTTTTAAAAGGTTAAGTAAAATATACACAAAATCTAAGACTCTTCTTCTTGCTATATATAGTGTATTCTTCTATTTCTCTATAAGCAAATGACCAGTCAATTAATGAATTAACAATATTCACCCTATGTCTGTGTCTGCAGCATGCTAGCAAAGTTACAACAAGGAATAAGATACAATAAGTCCAGAGAACCAGGGACTCTGAATTTAGAATGACCAGAGATTGAATCCACATCCATCACTTTCTAGGAATGAGAACACTGGAATTTTCTTCAGTTTCTCTTAGTCATTAGTAAAAGTACAGGAATAGCTGCCATTAATTGAGCATGTACTGTTTTAAGCATAATATTGGGACTTCCCTGGTGGTGCAGTGGTTAAGAATCTGCCTGCCAATGCAGGAGACACGGGTTTGAGCCCTGGTCCGGGAAGATCCCACATGCCGTGGAGCAACTAAGCCCATGTGCCACAGCTACTGAGCCTGCGCTTTAAAGCCCACAAGCCACAACTACTGAGCCCGCGTGCACACAACTACTGAAGCCCACGTGCCTAGAGCCCATGCTCCGCAACAAAGAGAAGCCACCACAATGAGAAGCCTGAACGCTGCAACAAAGAGTAGCCTCCACACACTGCAACTAGAGAAAGCCTGTGCTCAGCAACAAAGACCCAAAGCAGCCAAAAATAAATAAATATATAAAGAAATAAATTTTCAAAAAACACATAATGTTATATCAGTTCATTAAATCAAACCTCACATCATTTCTGAGTTGGATTTTATATAATTCCCATTTTTACAGTTGTGAAAACTAAGACTCAGAAAGGTTAAGTAAATTTCCCAAGGACACATAGCTAGTTAGTAGTCATTACAAAACTGAAACTCAAGGAGGTCTGGATTCAAAGCTTGCAATTTTAACCATTACTCTATGCTTCCTTACTTTACTGTTACTAAAGTTATGTGGTTAACTATGTGGTTAACTATGGTTTGTATTGATAAAAATCTCTCTCTGACACATCTACCAAATCGACTGTTCACACTTTAAGCAAAGGGTTCCAAGGGCAAGTCTAGTATCATTGTCCCTAATGATTTCAGAACAGAAATGATAAATACCATCAGCTTCCAGGAAAAAAAATAACATTGTGAGATGTAATGGGCAGCCTGCTGAAGAAACGTTTTGCAAAGGTTTTCCTCCCTGATGAAAGAAATGCTCAGGAGGAAACTGCACATCCTGCCTGAGACATGGTTATAAGAGAATGAAGTGCCAGTAGCTGCAGCAGCCATATTGTGACCATGTGAGGGCCAACCAGAGGCAGAAACCCCATGTGCACAGGAATGCAGGGGAGAAGGATGGAGAGCAATGGGTTCTTTGATAACTATGGCACCATGTAACCCTAGACTTTTAATAATGAAATAATGTATCACTATTATTTAGGTACTAACAGTTAGTAGTTCACAATTCTGTTACTACTCAAACCCCAAAGCATCCTAAATGATAAAAGCAACAATTCAAACTTTCTCTAACAACTGTACGTTACTTAAGAAGTATAAACCCCAGGTTTTCATTAAAATATAAATACTTAAAGATCAAAATGGAACATGACCTAGAAAAAATCAGTATCTAGTCTGTTTCCTTTAATTGTTTCATTTAATTTTAAAAATGCAAATATTTGAATTTGATTTGTGTTATAGTATAATATGAAGGTAGCATATTGGGAAAATGAGTAAATTACTTAAAGATTAAACAAGTCAATATTACAGCTCGTAAGTTTTAGAATGCAAAAGCCCATATCTGATATCTGGAAAGAAGTTCAAATACATCATTAATCTCCATTTACACTCATATCTCAGGGATACCTATAAGCAAACTTGCTATTCTTTTTTTTTTTTTTTTTTAAACTTGCTATTCTATTAAGATGGAGAGATTACAAAAGAGTGTGTAGATGATTTATTCTGCCCCATGTTATTTGGAGTTACATGCTCATGAGATTGCTCTGCAAATACCTTAAAATTCATTCATGTCTTCCAATTATTTTCTTAGAGGGCTGGATCTTTATCTAAGTTATTCATATCTATCTATATCCCAGGGATGCTAACTGAAATGGTAGAAAGTATAAGCCTTCTAAATAATATAGTACTCACCTTCTAAACAATTAATGACACAAGGCTCTTTGTACCCGGATGCAACAAGACCCTGCCATGATGTCCCAAGAGCTGAAGGGATCGATATGTTAACATACGTGTTAACTCTTCATGACATACCAGTATAGATCATACTTGACATTTAGTTAGCACAATTTACTGTGGCTTAAGGATGGAATCTTCTCCTAAGAGTAGAAGTCACCATAAGATGATGGTAAGCAGGGGTGAGGAGGTGGGAGGAGGGGCAAAGAATTCATTCAAAGGTAGAAAGCGCCAAAAGCAGGTCCCTTGATTTAAGACAAAGTCTTAGTGTTGGCAAGGAATACATTTGAGCAAGGAACTGGGTGTTGTCATCTAAATGCTTTTAAAATCTATGCTTATGGATCTTTTTCCAGATTCCTTGATGAGGCACCAAAAATAAGGCAATTCTGTGGAAGCCTCAAAGAGGAGTTGGCTGGGATCAGGGGGGAGGGAAAAGGAGAACCAGAGGCAAAACGCTCCCAATTCTACTTACAAAGGCATTAAGCATTAGTCCAGATGAGAGGATCCAGCCAAAACTCTTGTTAAACCCCCAAGAGGAGGCAAGCAACAATGTGGAGGAGAGAACTGGTCAGAGGGGAGGTGACAGCCTGCTGAGGGCAGGGAGACACAGATGTTTGCTGGTGTTGTCAAGAGAAATAAGGATTACATGGTTTGGTGCTTCCCTCATGATAGACGGGTCAGAGCGTGTGTGTGTATATACATGTATTTCTCATTATTTCAATTTCCTATAATTATGCATCACGACTGAAGAAATGTATAGCAATTAAGTCATTCCACTTGTAAGTCAGAGTACCGCTTAAACGTCCGTGAAGGTGTTAATAGTTTCATTTAATTAACTGTGCAACCTTTATTACAGTATCAGCACTGAAAGATGTCTGAGATATGGAATATTTGTCAGCATTCAAAATACTTATGGAAACCTAAAACTATTTTCATTTTCTGATGTGCATTAGTGTCTGATGCAGGATGTCTTTCTTAACTTGCTATTACAAAGAATGGCAAACCACAATTCATGATATTATATTTTCCTTATTTACCCATTAATTATCAGGCAGTCTGCATACATTTGTGTATGTAAATTCAGTTACTAACAGGTTGATCTGGAGTTTCTTAATATAGCCTCCATGATGTAATACCATATACTAACTTGCCAGTTTACATGATTTCAAAATAGTTACTTGCAATTTTTAGCACCAAGTAAAATTAGAAACAAGGATTTTACAAAACTTGACAGTATCATCACTGTTAGCTATTATTGTCTTGTGCCAATGAACATTAAATCTAAACATAATTTATCATAGTAAATTATATTTGAAAATAAAAGGTAGTATAGAGAATTACTTTAAATGGAGAAATTTAATTTTTCCTCTTTGATGAATAATAATATATGGTTCCCAGCAAAATTTTCTAATACGTGATCTTCATTTTTAAATTCAAGATGGTTTAGAGACAAGTTTGATTCCAGGAATAGAGATCTCACACACATAGTTCTATCCACAGAAACCTTTTAAGCTTCTGGGTTATTTCTGGGAACAGAACTGCTTAGCTTTCCAGTATTCTTATGCACTTAAGAACTAGTAAGAGGGCTTCCCTGGTGGCGCAGTGGTTGAGAGTCCGCCTGACGATGCAGGGGGCGCGGGTTCGTGCCCCGGTCCGGGAGGATCCCGCGTGCCGCGGAGCGGCTGGGTCCGTGAGCCATGGCCGCTGGGCCTGCGCGTCCGGAGCCTGTGCTCCGCAACGGGGGGGGCCGCAGCAGTGAGAGGCCCGCGTACCGAAAAAAAAAAAAAAAGAACTAGTAAGAAACGTAAGAAGTAATAGTCAATCATTGGATGTATGACAACTAGAAAATAAAATTTTGTTTGATTTCATTTTCTAAATGTTTAGTGAAAAATTTCCCCATGTAATTATAAAGGTGACTATGAATACATTATTGTATGGATTTTCATATTATAATCTCTTCCACATTTTAATGATCCATAAATCAACAAATATTTTGAGTTGGCTGTGATCTCTTTTACCCTTCTTATTTGCAGTGTGAATTCTCTATTATTTATTTACCATTATTCTTTTTCTCTTTTGATAATACGTTTGGTTTTAGAGGTCAGGCACTGAGATTTCAAGTCAATTCAGTAAATATGTACTGAGTTACTACGTGGAAGATGATTTTGAAGCCTCTGTAATGGGTACAAATTTGATAGCATTAAACATAAAGGTGTCTATGTTCCTGGTAATTTCCCAAGCTAACACGTTAAATCTGGACTCTCTAGTAAGCACACTCATATAATAAGACTGAAGAAATGAATTCATTCTTATTTAGTGTTTTATTCTGCACTCTTTGGCCTAACGCCCTTTGGATCCACTCTTACGCAGGTTCCTCAGAGTTCTGAACACGTGCAATAGCAAAGTCTCACACATTTTTTGGTAGGTAAATTATTTGTCCCTGGGTCATAGTGTGCACTTGTCTCCCTGGCGCGTCCTGAGGTTCCCCCTTTGCAGTGAACCTAGAAATTACCAGGATTGGTCATGGTGAGAGTTAAAGAGAATGAATACTCACTTTTCAATCATCTTCCCCGGGTAAGGTTATCATAAAATTTTCAAGCCAAGTACAGGTAGTCTCCTCACACACAGGAGGGCAAGCTACCTCAGGGGTAAGAGAGCCTCAGAGTGACTTGGGGTTCAAGACAGTCATTTTCTTATGGGTCCAACCATATGTCCCCATGCCAAGTTCAGGACTCCATTCTTTCCCAATTAGTGCCCTAACTTTCAAAGGAGAAATGTGGGAAGACTGTAGATGAATTGGCAATAAAATTCAACAAAAGATACAATGCAATTTTATATTTAATTTTAGCAATATCAGCCCTGGAGCTACAATAAATAAGAGACTATTTAAGGCTGGCAAGAAAGCTCTCTGTTTCTCAGACCAGGACTTCAACTGAGAGCTCAAGGCCCTGAGCTCATCGTTTTCTTTCTGTGAGCACTCCAGTGTGCTCAGTAGAATCCATTCCACACCGCAGTCCTTGTAGCCATCGTGAAAGACAGAATGTTCAAATACTGCTCTCACGTGGGCATCCAAAGCGTTTACTGCAGTTAGCTCTTCATCAAAATCAACCATAGGCGATAACCTGATTAATTATGATGCCACTGCATGAAACAGCTACTAGCATCTCATTTTCTGCTGCCAAAGTGCTCAGAATTATGTTCAAATCCTAGGGCATGTTCAATCCAATCCCAAATTCCAATCTTTGTGGGTCTATCTCCTGAGACCAATACAGTAGCACTTCTGTATCAGTCAGCGTCCAGTCAGAAGACAAAAACCACATAGCAATTTGACCAGAAAGAGACCAATATAAAGAATTTACAGGAGACTAATTAACTAGAAAGGGGTAAAGAGAATTCTAAAGGATATAAGAATAGCAGATATAGGACGGAGGCAGAGCGCTCAAAGAAGGAACAAATCTGGAAGAGCCCCACCCCTCCCAAGATTGAGATCCAGACATCACTGGAGAGGGAACAGCTACGGTCTTCTGGCTGATGGGAAGGTCTGCTGGGGTACTAGAAACTGGGGCTAGCAAGAAGAAAACCACCTTTTAAGGGGACAACAGAACTCACTGAGGCCTGCAAGAGTCTCTCGGTGTCACTGGGAAATCGTTCTCAGGATTGTCAGAGAAACTCTCCAGGAAGCTTCCTGCAAGGATGTTACCACTAAAACTCACTGGGCATGAGTGTCACTGGATGTCCTGCATGCTAACCAAGCGAAACAGGAGCAAGCGCACTGGAGAATCACACTGGAACCAGGAATAGAAGTCTCTTCTTCCTACAGTGTCCTTCTAGCACCTTCTACTAACAATGCTTAACATGTCAGTGGACAAAGGAGAAAGGTGCACAAGGTCTGGCCCCAGTATCATAAGTCAGGGAATGACGGGTGAATTTGGAAGTGAGAGGCAATACATTTACCACTGGCACAGGGGTAATTTCCTTATTATGCATATTTAAAGAAGTAAGAACTGAAAACAGCATAATTCCTTTTCCCTGTAGTAACAGTACTGGGACTAGGTATAGCTTCCTGTCTCTACGTTAACCAATACTGAATCCAAGCAAAATTACCTAGTTATGTACATCAGGTATTACCTACCCCTGGATGATAAGACTGCGGGCAGCCAAACACGTTCCTTACCAGGAGGGACAGCTTGCTCATTAAGACTTGTTTCCATAGCCGGACCTCTCAGAGCCCACCAATCCCAAAGTTAGAGCTATTACATAACAACTCCATCAATTTCCACGTTTCTTACTCTGCAAGGCCAGCTTAAAACTAGCCAGTCTAGGGTCTAAAACCCTAATAATACGCTCCCATGACTCCTCTCTCCTGAGACTCTAAGACCCCATCAGAATAGTGTCCTCGCCTAATGCAGTGGACCTATTTAGCTGTGCCTGTCCCAACCCTAGGCTCTTCTGGTTGTATTTCGGGGAGTTGAGAATCCACAACAGAATTCATAACGCAATCGGGAGAAGTTGTGCAACTTTCTTGGGGGTAATAGAAAAGGCTGCTTAGCTGACGGCAGAAACGTCTCTTTGCACGTTATGCGTGCCTTCTAAAAACACCTTTTTCTTGCGATGTATTTATTCCTGGTCTGATTGCTTACTCCCATGTTCTTGTTCAAGCAGTTGTCGAGAGCAAATGAAGAATGTTTAAATGAGAAGGCTTAGTGCAGTACTGGGTTCAAATAGTGCCTTTTCTGGACCTAAATACAGCGTGCAGTAGAGGTTTGGAGTCAAAACATGCTCTACTTTCTGCCTCAAGGACTGACAGCTGTGAGGCCAGTAGGGGACACAGTCCTGCGTTTGGACATCGGCCCTCCCAGGATGAGAAGAAATCATCATTCCCGGAGGCAACAGGGAGGCCCTCCATGCAGCTTCTCAGAAGCAGACATGAAATAGATGGGGGCTGAGTTACAGATTTGCTGATCAGGGTAACAGATAAAAGGGAGAGTAAGTAGAAAAGGTAAATTAATGTATATTAAAATGGCAAAGAAATAAGCATGAAAAAGATGTTCAACATCATTAGCCATAAGGGAAATGCAAATTAAAACAAAATGAGAGTCAGTATACACCTATCAGAATAGCTAAAGTAAAAAGTAATAATGACACAAAACGCTGGCAAGAACGGAAAAAGAGTCAATCACTCATTCATTGCTGGTGGAAATGTAAAATGGTACAGCCACTCTGAAAAACAATTTGGTCGTTTCGTATACAACGAAACATTCAATTACCATAAGACCCAGCAACTGCATTCTTGAGTATTTTCTCAGCGTAATAAAAACTATGTTCTCCCAAAAATCTGTACACAAACATTCATAGCAGATTTATTCTTAATAGAAGAAAAACTAGAAACAACCTGGATGTTCTTCAATGACTGAATGGCTAAACACACTCTGGGACACCTATACCATAGAATGCTACTCAGTATTAGTAATGAATAAACTACTGACACAACAACTTGGATAAATCTCAAGGGAATTATGCTGAGTTAAAAAATAGCCTATCTCAAAAGGTCACATACCATAAGGTTCCACTTATACAGCATTCTTGAAATAACAAAATTACAGAAATGGAGAACAGACTAGCGGTTGCCAGGGATCAAAGATGGTGGAAGAAAGGTGGGTATGACTATAAAAGTCCAACATGAGGGATCCGTGGGTGATAAACTAATCTGTATCTTGGCTTTATCAATGTCTATATCTGGTTGTGACATGGTACTGTAGTTTCATAAAATGTCAGCACTGGGGGGAAATTGGGTAAAGGGTCATTGGATCTGACTGTATGATTTCTTACAATTGCATGTGAATCTACAAGTAACTTGAAATTAAAAGTTTGATTAGAAAAGGTAATAAAAGACAGGGATTTACCAGCAGGAAGGAAGGTAGAGACTGTTCCGTGGTCATCTTTCCCTCAAACTTAAAAAAAGAGCCTTTATGGGCTAAAGTTTGCTATTTGTTTCTTGTTTGGAGACATGGAAGGGAGATGGGCTGAAGAGAGTTAGAAGACAAGTGAAGAGCACTGTTAGTACTTCTGCTTGTGTGTTAAGTCTCTGCCCCTCAACGATTTCAATAATGACTTATTTTTCAAGGCTTTCCGGATTTAGATGTGGGTTTGTTTTAAATTCAACACCATGAAAAAGTGATATGAAAAGTGAATGTTCTGCTTCACCACGGTAGGTCCCAACAAGCTAAAGCTATAAAAGGACCCAGAACTTGGGGGGACTCGAATGCGCCAGACCCTCACTAGACCTAAAGGAAGACTCTTTCCTGACCAGAGAGCAAAAGGATTTGTTGTGAACAATAAGATCTGTTTTAGCCAACTATGTACAGACCAGTGGATTCATTTGTCTTATCTAGAGAGCAAAGTTTCAAGCTTTAATTAGCATATCCACCATAAATTCTCTTTTTTTTTTTTTACCACATAAGACTCCCTAACTTTGCCCCTTTGGCAAATTAATTAACGAATTTCTTCACTGAGGATGTGTGTGTATGTGTGTGCATGCATATGCCTGCATCCTTGCCTGGAAGGTAAACAAACTCAGCTTAAAAAAATTAAAAAGTTCTTGTCTTTTTTTTTATTCTTTGCCAAGTTTTAGGATGCAAACAAGAAGGCCCAGTGTTATCAGGGTTAAATATTTATTTACTAGACAAAAAGTAGTGGTAAAAGGAACTGATAATCAGCAGTAAGAAATGGGTTATATTAAATTTAATTCAGAAGGAAATTTAATAAATATTGAAGAAATCCCAAATTCCAAACCCCATTAAAATCTTAAGCTTCAAAACAATAAAATCTCTATTATAATGAATGATAACATCACTGTAGGTTATTATTTCATTCATTTCTAATTTCTTTGGCTATATTAAATACTCTTTAAATTCATTCTTCTTTTTTTTTTTTTTTTTTTTTTTGCGATACACAGGCCTCTCACCGCTGTGGCTTCGCCCGTTGCGGAGCACAGGCTCCGGACGCGCAGGCTCAGCGGCCATGGCTCACGGGCCCAGCCACTCCGCGGCATGTGGGATCTTCCCGTACCGGGGCACGAACCCACGTCCCCTGCATCGGCAGGCGGACTCTCAACCACTGCGCCACCAGGGAAGCCCTAAATTCATTCTTCTTAAAAATCAAACTGGTCCCAGCTGCAGTTAACAAGAGAATTTCTTATTCTTTCTGCAGTTTTCATAAAATTTTTTAATGAGAAGACATAATTACTGCTAAAACATATCATTAGAAATATATAATTTTTACTTAATGAAAGAAATGTCAAAATACTTATTCTAACTTGAATCTTCTAAAATGATATGAAAGTCAAATATAAAATAATGCCATATAAAAGAGTGTAAAAATTCATCTATCAAATTCATAGACAAACTAATACCATATCAAAAATTTCCTGACATTTTTGACAGCCATTTACCTCATGTACCAATTGAACTAGGCGACAGAAGACTCGTTTTGTTTCTAAGTGCATGCTGCATTGGATTCAGCTCTAATAGGTATTTACGATGCAATATATTTAAAGTGTGGGTAAAAGTGTTATACACTTGTCCTGCCTGCAAGGGGTTTACGTGTTAGTTAAACTTATTAAATATAAGTATATTCAATTATTACTTATTAAATATAAGTCTTAGGTAAAATTAAGACTTAGGTAAAATTACCGAAGACTGCTATTTCTGCCTTCCAAAAACTCAGGGCATGCACCTGTCTTCATACTCTTTATAAGAAATGAGACAGATAGATAATGATGGCTGAATTGAATGAAACCTTTAATTTGCATCACAATCTTGTGAGAATAAAAGAAGTCATCTACTTCCAAGTCATTTCCCCAGACAGACCCAGATTATCACATTCCCCTCACATTTATGATCCAGATCAATTACACCGACTCTTCAAGACACATGTAAGATACCATATTTCATTGAATCCAAGACTGTGATATTCATCATTATTTTGTGTTCTGTTTAGAAAGGAAAATTCTGCCAATTAAACTATGATATACCATCAAATTTAATCTAACACATCAATTTTAAGATATATTCTGATTTCAAAGATGGCAAAACGTTTTAAAGAAAATGTGTGTATTAGAATCGAAATACAACATTCCTTACATGTTAGAACTATAAAGAGCTGCTTATCCACAGAGCCGTGTCCATCACCTACCCGACTGTGTCGTAAAGCAAGCTTTTCAAATACTGTTTAACTTAGGAAAAAAAGAATAAAGGACATGGGGCAAAACCTCACCTATACCACTGGGGTAACCAATAATCTTCCTCTAGACTCCTGTCATAACTAAGATGAGAATACTGATCATTAAAAATAATAAGAGACTATAATAAATCATGTTCATAATGATTGTACAATATTAGAACAATAATTAGCCAGTATATTTTTTGTATCAAAGTATAGCTGATTTACAATATTGTGTTAGTTTCAGGTATACAGCATAATGATTCAGTATTTTTTCAGATTATATTCCACTATACGTTATTACAAGATAATGGTCCAGTACACTTTTTGTACTAAAATAAAATTAGATTCTTAAAGTCACTTCATTTCCCAAGATGATTTTCTGGTAATATTTGTCTTCATCGTTTAGACTTAATCTGTTGGCCTGAAACATTTATCAGCATGTGAAAGATATGTAATAACAATTAATGGGCGTTCAAATTTAAACCCTTTTATGTTAAACAGCATGTCTCAATGTAAACTGCTTTCCTACTAAAAGAAACACCACATGCCTTGACCATATTTTTTTTCCATGAATGATGTTTCCCATTATGCTGTTCACAAAAACTTTTAAACATTCAATTCAAATACAAAATTCAAAAATTTTACTTTTCCACATCTTTGCAGAAGGAGCACAAAATAAATGAAATTTAGCTTTCACTCCACCACACGTAAATCTAGAATTCTCAGGGCTACTCTTTGCTATCCCCATTTTATTATACATTTTTCTTTACGCTCCCTTCTAAAATTAACATATTTGTGATTCAGTTAGCATACGGATTCCTAGCATAACATGGGATTAAACTGTTCCAAGTATTTGCACATATATTGCCTTTTGATGAAACATGCTGTTTAACTCTTACTCTATTTTGAGAATGCTCTGTGAAACTCTGCCTTGTCTTGTCTACCTTTCTCTGAAAGATTAAACAGAGACTGGAATAGTGTCTTCCTTGTTCTTTGTCTAAGTTCTGTGAAATATAATGGATGATTAGACAATAAATATATTACAATGACAGTAATAATTTTTCAACTCTGAACAATTTTCCATTTTACTCTCACATCCTAAACTAAAGGTTTTACTCTCTATTCACTGAACCACAGAACTTTAGAGCCCATAAGCACTCAAGAATCAACCCACTTATTTTATAGATGATTCTCATCCATTAAGAATTACTGTTTCCATACAGATGGCCAGTAGGCACATGAAAATATGCTCAGCATCATTAACCATCAGGGAAATGCAAATCAAAACCACAGTGTCACCCCACACCTGTTAGAATGTCTATTACTGAAAAGACAAGAAACAGCAAATGTTGTCAAGGATGTGGGGAAAAGGGAAGCTTTGTGCACTGTTGGTGGAAATCTAAGTTTGCCGCTGTGGAAAACAGTATAAAGATTTCTCAAAAATTAGAAATACCATGTGATCTAGCAATTCAACTTCTGGGTATTTATCTAAAGAAAACAAAAACACTAACTAAAAAGATATATGCAGGGCTTCCCTGGTGGCGCAGTGGTTGAGAGTCCGCCTGCCGATGCAGGGGACACAGGCTCGTGCCCCGGTCGGGGAGGATCCCACATGCCGCGGAGCGGCTGGGCCCGTGAGCCATGGCCGCTGAGCCTGCGCGTCCGGAGCCTGTGCTCCGTAACGGGAGAGGCCACAGCAGTGAGAGGCCCGCATACCACAAAAAAAAAAAAAAAAAAAAGATATATGCATCCCTATGTTCACTACAACATTATTCACAACAGCCAAGATACGGAGACAACCTAAGTGCCCATTCATGGATGAATGAATAAAGAAGATGTGATATACATACGTACCATGGAATACTATTCAGCCATTTAAAAAGAAGGAAATCTTGCCATTTGCAACAACTTGGATGGCCCTCAAAGGCATTATGCTAAGTGAAACGTCAGACAGAAGGACAAATACCGTATGATCTCATTTATATGTGGAATCTAAACAAACAACAAAAGCCTAAGTTCATAGATACAAAGAACAAACTGGTGGTTGCCAGAGGTGGAGGGGTATGGGGGTAGGAGAACTGGGTGAAGGGAGTCAAAACACTAAAAATTTTTTTAATTAAAAAAAGAGCTTCCTGAAAAAATAAAAAATGTGCCAAATGCAAAGGGCTGAATGCACCTTTCTTTTTTTAAAAATTGAAATATAGGGAATTCCCTGGCGGTCCAGTGGTTAGGACTCCACGCTTTCACTGCTGAGGGCACGGGTTCGATCCCTGGTTGGGGAACTAAGATCCCACGAGCCATGCAGTGAAGCCAAAAATAAAAATAATAAATAAAAATTGAGATATAATTGACACATAACATTGTGTAAGTTTAACGTGTACAACGTGTTGATTTGATACCCTTATATACTGAAGTATGATTAACACCACCAGAGTATTAGCTGAGACCTCCATCACCTCATATAATTATCATTTCTTTTTTGTGGTGAGAACAATTAACATCTAGTCTCTTAACAGCTTCAAGTGTATAATATTGGAAAAAAAAGAATTACTATTACGATGTACTGAGCATTATATGAAATGCTAAACACTAGTACTCCACTCAGTCCTCACAATGACTCAGAACGTGATTATTAGCCCCATTTCACAGATTAAAAAAAAAAAAAACTAGATCCAAGAGAAATTAAGAAATTGATCCAAGGTCACCCTACTCTCTAATAGCAGAACTACAGCTATGACTTTGATGTGCCCATTGACACTAGTATGTGTATTCTTTTCACTATATTTCCTGTCAACCAGAACATCCACAGTGAACGTTTAAGTGTTTCCTAAACTCTGTACCAATACTTTTATTGTCATTTCTTCCCTTCTTTTCCTTTATTCCTTTTCAGATTCTTCTGAATTGGAGACATTACTATTACTTTCCCTTAATATAAAACAATACAAATCTTATTAGAGTCCACCATCAACTGTTAAAACATGTTTCCCTGGGAGATAGTAGGCTTAATTCAATATCAATAAGTCTCATTCTCTGAGTTCTTTAAATCCACTTATCTAATCAGGTTGCCTGTTTTCCAGATTGTCTGATGAAGTCTGAAAAGATCTCTCTAACTTGGGCTTTATTGAGCTCTACCTAATTAATTTCATAAGTCAATAAGGTACTGATGTATCAGTCCATCAAGTAATACTAATAGAAAACTCCTGACTGCATATACCATTTAGGAAGCTAAAATGGTAAATAATAGTGACAATAATAATAATAATAAACCTTCAGAGATGTAGTACAGTTGTGTTTGTTTCCATGAATTTTTGATGTCCAACTTCCTACTTTAAAGAGGAAAAGCTGTTAACAGACAGTGTGTGTAGTGATTCATATGTTGGATTTCAATGAGAATTCTGTCTTAGTCCCTTTTCTTCTCCTCTATACCCTCCCCTAGATAAGATCATAGATTCTAATGGTTTCAGATCAAATTTTATGCGTACACTCTCTCTGTTATCTATCTCCATTCCAGGATACCATCCTGAGTTTCAGACCAATATGAATAGCTCCTAAACATCTCTAACTTGATGTTTCACAGGATGATGGAGCTTATTTTTTTCTATAGTGCCCTCATCTCTATTCCTCCCCCAAACTTACTCCTCCAGGGTTACTGCTCTCTTAGAAAATTCACCGAGTTGCTCAAGGTAGAAACCTGGGAATCATTCTCTCACCTCCTTTCCTCTCATTCCACACATCCCAAACTTAGCCATTTATCTCTTTATGACCACGAGTATTTTCCATTCTTCTGTCCTCACTCTAGTCTAACCCAAGATCATTGCTGTCATGACAGCTAAAATGGCCTGCAAATTTTGTCTACCTGAATCCACTCTATCCACTCCAATTCTTTCTTAATTCTAAGCAGGGCGCTCTTTTTAAATGCAAAGTGGATAACTTAATAAAACTCTTTAAATGGTTTCACAACCACTTTTATGTCAAAGTCATAAATCCTTAATATGGCTTACAAGGTCCTTCGTGACCTGGCACCGGTCCACTTTGTTTCATCTAATTTTGCTGGTCATTTTTTTCCAATTTATCCAGACAAACTGCCTGATTTTTGCTTGTTTAATTGAAAGGAAACTAAAATATTTCTAAAACACAGAAATCTTGGCAGACACAGCAAAGAAGAGCATCTTTAAACGTCTCTGGCGTATTTGCAAAAGTAGTCTGGCATTGAAAAGAAAACCCTTACAGAAAAAAATAATTAAATAGCACATGACTAAAGATAGCATACATTTTTTGGAATCTGTCAGTATTATCAAAATTGCTAATTGTAAACTTACTAAGTTTCTTAACAGATATGAGTTGGGGAAATCTAAAAAAGAGTGGATATATGTAAAAAAAAAAGTTGCAAAGTGTTTGGGAGTGGACACAGAGTTTCTTTAGATTGGTGAACTAACAGGGAAAGGATCTTGAAGGGAATCGTCAGAGGCAAGCTGTTGGCTTTGATAAGTCAATTGTTTGGCTGTTTCACAGTCTTTCTTCCAGTAGTAGCGTATAATTTCTTGGAAGGTGCAGCTAGGTTACCTTTGCTTAGTCGTAGCACCATTTAATAAAGAACAGAGGATTCTCTAGGTTTCAGTTATATAGCTTCGTGTAACATTTTTTCCAGCAAATAACATAATACATGTTTACATTTTTGTTGTCTTATTGTATTAATTAGTGCCTCCATGTAAACATTAACTGGAGGTATATAATACATAAGAAAGATGTCTTATTTCAGATTTTAAAGCAAATGCTTCCAGGTTTTCCATTATGCTCTTAGAATTATATAATAGTTCCACAACTCATCAGTTTGCTACTTCTGTTATGTTTTTACCTTTACTTTTTTTTTTTTTTTTTTTTTGTGGTACGCGGGCCTCTCACTGTTGTGGCCTCTCCCGTTGCGGAGCACAGGCTCCGGACGCGCAGGCTCAGCGACCATGGCTCACGGGCCCAGCCGCTCGGCGGCATGTGGGATCTTCCCGGACCGGGGCACGAACCCGTGTGCCCTGCATCGGCAGGCGGATTCTCAACCGCTGTGCCACCAGGGAAGCCCTATCTTTACTTTTTAATCTTTATTTCTATTATATTTTATCTTAATTTATTGCTACACGTATGACGCTTCTATTTGGCACATTCTGTACTACTAGATATTCACTATGGATTGTATCCTTTATTATTATGAAGTATACATCATCCTTTCTTAGTGTCTTGTTTTCTTTCTTTTCTTTTCTTTTTTATTTTCAGTTTTGTCACTGCTCCGTATCCACCCTCTGGGAACATCCTCTCCAACTCTCTATGAACGTGTACCCCACCCGTGGCTCCAGGGTGGGAATATGACCTAAGTTAGGTGGCCAGTCCGTATGAGTAGATACTTCAAGAAAAGGAATTGCCCAAACCTAGAATAGTGAGCAAGACACAGATTTTGATTGATGGGAAATAAGGTCCTTTCCTTTTAGTGCTAGAGGTAATCAAGTTAAAATGAGGTCTTTAGAGTGAGCTCTCATCCAGTACGACTGGTGTGCTTAAAAGAAGTGAAAACTAAACACAAGACACACATAGAGGGAAACGAATGGGAAGAAACAGAGGAGGACGGTCACCTACAAGCCAAGCAGAGAGGCCAGGAGCAGATCCTTCCCTCACAGCCCTCAAAGGAACCAACCCTACTGACATCTGGATTTCAACTTCTAGCCTCCAGACCTGTAACAAGAAACTTCAGGTGAAAGACAGTGTTTCCAGTGGTGTCTTCCAGGGAACCAAAAAACAAATCAAATAATACCTATGTGGGAATGAGACTTTGAAAGAGCCCTAGCTTTGTTCTGCTACCTTCAAAACCACGAATGTGAGGCAGAAAGCAGCAGATGAGACTAAGAAAGTTAAAATACCACAAAGTTCACTGTTCTTATCGAGATGCAGTAACATTTCTTGAATAAATCTCCCCGGGTTGCTGCAAACCTTTGGTTAACTTCCAAAATTATGAAAATTTTGATTCTGACAATTTTTGCCAGACATTTTCTCGTTTTCATGGAGGGCCAAATTTTCAAATGTCCTTAATGCAACATCCTATTCAAGAAAATTTAGCAAAGTATTTTTTTGTAATAATACAAAAAGGGGAAATATTTAATCGGAGAAATTAAAATGCAAATGGTAGCCAACTTATATAATGACATTATGCAGCCATTAAAATGTTTTTAAAGTAGTTAATCGAATACAAAAATATTCATGATTCCAGAAAATAACACCAGCAACCATGAACTTTCTACATGCTTAACACTGTGATAGATGAGTCACATGCCTTATCTTATTTTATTCTTACACCAGTGCCTTGAGGAAAACAGTAAGCTCTCCATTTTGTAGATGGATACTGCAGCTTAGGGTTTAAGTCGCTCTTCCACAATCACGGCGGTAGCAAGCAGAGTAAGTATCCACATTCAGATATGTCTGATTTTGATAGCCTCCCTCTTACCACTTATTCAGTAAGCCTGTAGATGGGATCTGCCTACTCCATTCTGTCAAGCAGCTCCAGAGACCCCTGCATTTCCCTGATATTTCAGGTATGTCCAATCATCATCACTGTTTAACTGCCCGACTTCCCATTAAAATATAGGCTTCCTGGGCTTCCCTGGTGGCGCAGTGGTTGAGAGTCCGCCTGCCGATGCATGGGACGCGGGTTCATGACCCGCTCCGGGAAGATCTCACAAGCCGCGTAGCGGCTGGGCCCGTGAGCCATGGCCGCTGAGCCTGCGCGTCCGGAGCCTGTGCTCCGCAACGGGAGAGGCCACCTCTGTGAGAGGCCCGCGTACCGCAAAAAAAAAAAAAAAAAAAAAATGGGTTTCCTGAGGACAGAGGCTGTGTCTCTTTCTTGATCATCACTGTGTCGCACGGGACTGGGTACTCAACAAGAATTTAGTAATTATTTTAAATTATCCGTATCAATAAATAAATGATTTAGTGGGTATATAACAGTCTCGTTAGTTAGACATAAACAGAATGTATTAAATCATCACTTACTCTCCTGGCAGACACGAGGAAAAGGCAATTGAACATAATTATCTACATGACACAGTCCTTGGCCCTCCTAATACAACACAAGATAAGAGGACCTGCCATCTCATAAAAACTTATAAAACTTGTAACACTTAAAAACTCACAGAAATTAAGGTTTAGGGTACAAGACGCAAGGTGAATTAATCATATCTAGGATGGTCAGAAGTGAGCTCTCTGAGGAAAGGGTGATGTTTAAACTGAGCCCTAAATCATAAGTAAACTCTGCCAGAGGAGCATGAGAGAGAATTTCAGACAGAAATTAACAGATGCAGTGCTCCTGGGGCGTGAGAAATGTGATAAACCTGAGACACTGAGAATAGACAGGAGAGGTCAGAGATAAAAATGAAGTCTGAGAAACAAGAAATGGTTTGCACGAGCTCGCAGAATCTTTATAAGCCAGTTAAAGGATTTTGGATTTGCTGTTAAAGGCAATGGAAGGCCATTGGGTGGGTTTAAACACAGTAGATTTAATAGTGGGTTGAATATACTTAGAACTGCATTTGTAAAAGAGCATCCTGGATATACTATGAAGAATAATGGAAGCCAGGTATGGCTGTAAGAGTCTAGAGGCTAAAGCAATGACCAAGCCAAGAAACGATGGTGGCTTAGACTGAGGCATGGAGAAAAGTAGGACTGCAGAGAAATTGAGGAAGTACAATTGCCAGGACTCAGTGATTTATTAGAAGGGGTAATGAGGTTGGTGGAAGAATTAAAGATGACACAACCCTCCAGATTCCAAATGATATAACTGCAGGGAGTTACACGTCATTTGCAAATCCCCTCAATAATTCTCTACTAAGCCATCATTCTTTTCTCTATGATGAGTGGTTCTAATACAAAGAGTGCTTAATTTTAGCAATTTGATTTCCAACATTATCAACTCTCTCAGCATGGACTGCCATAACAAGAGCTAACATTTCTTGAATTCTAAATACATGCCAGCTCCACTCAAAGTACTTTACGTTGTTGTTAAGTCATTTAGTCTCCATTTTACAGATGTGAAAACTGAGGCATCAACAGTTCAACTTGCCAAGGTTTGCACAGGCAGTGAACAGCAAAGATAAAACAATATATGGAAAGATGTACACAAATATGGAATTATGTCATAAGCTTATTGTTACTATATGTGTGTATGTAAGTGTATATACACAGGGTTTCTATCAATAATGAGAGAGGGAAAGAATAAGGGAGAGAAAAGGAACATGCCCAGTTCGGTTTTCAACTTTAATAATTGAAAATAACTTCTGTTCTTCCACAGTTAATTTATACTTAAATCATAATATATAATCATGAAGGATCCCAACATTAGGTGAGCAATATATAATCTATAATGGCTTCTCAGGACAAAAGCTACTTTGAGTTCTCAGCAGGGCAGACTACTCTTTTTCACACAAAAGTAACTGTATTATTATGCTTCAGTGCAAATTCTCAGAGGGGAGCAGCTTTAAAAAAAAAAAGCTGCTTATTTCATTAAAAATAATAAAGCATAGAGAATATTTCACCTGAAATATCCCTTATGCCCATTTTCATTAGCTGCACTTTTCTAGACGTCGACTCTCAGATTCAGAATTGAAAGGAATACGTTTTAGGGGGGTCTAAATCTTTGATTTCAGAATCACATACATGATTCAAGTCCCTAATTCCCTCTACATTAATATCTACTGTACTGAGCAGGTGCTCGGTAAAAGATTTATGGAGGTTACTCAATTGCATTCATAGACCTGTTTAAGTTTTGCTTCCCTGGGGAGTTCTTTGCTGACCACGTTAGTCAGTTACCCTTTTATCAGGCTCCCAGACCCTCTGTAAGTTCTCTTGCATAGCACTCTTTACCACTGTTTAATATGTCTTCCCCATAACTGTTTGTTCCACAAGGTCAAAGTCTGAGATTGTCAGACTTTGTATTCCTCATATAGCCCCAAATTGTAGTTCACAGATGGGAACTAAGGGCACTTTTAATTACAGATTACTATGTGGGTTTTTTATTCCAGAATATAAGCTGACCCACAGAGAAAATAAAAACAGAGCTATGAATGATAATTCCAGCCCTTCAACTAATTTTCTCCAGCCTGATGATTATAACAGTTCTTTGAAAATCACCAGAAATAAATTGGAAAGAACAAGAAGGACTCGGGAAGCACAATGTCTTAGAGAAATCACCTGGCTACTCTCACCTCACAGCCAGCCCCTGTCTAGCTCTTCCCTGCACTCACCATACCCATTCCTGCTTTTAAATCTGCCTATATGGTTCTCTTCTCCCCTCCCAAGCTTCAAATCAAAGTTCAAGGATCTTCATCTTTCCAATACATTCACAGACTAACCATCTAACTCTGGATTCTTATAATTTCTTGTCTTTCAGAATATGTGAGTTATTCTGACCAACGATACTCTTCAATTTCCCTCTCCATTAGTAACTTATTAATCATATATATATATATATACACACACACACACTTTTTTTCTGTTCTTCTCCATTATATTATTAATCTTTTAGTAAGAAGTGCCATTCTATAATTTCTTTTTTCTTACCTACTAATTTTATCAAGCCTAAAATGACTCACAATGCAGTTGAAACAAATGGACAAAAAACTGATGTAAATGAATATACAAAGTTCCATGGGACACAAAGACTTTCAAGTTTCTAATCATTAGAAACTTTATTGACAAAAAATGAAAATAAGTACTTGAATAAATTAGATGGAAGATGCAATTAGCAACACAATTCATATACTTTCAACTTTGCGTCAGTTTGGTACTTGTCTCCATTTAGAATCATCTGGTTGGCTGAACTTGGAGCATATTCCTGCATCTGGATTATATAAATGCTGAATTATTACCCTTTCAAGACCATTTGCAATTTAATTGTTCTCAGGCGGAGTTTCCATAATAGCTTGTATAAAATGAATATTCAGGATTTTTGGTCAAAATCATATTAAACTCTTCACTCAAGTGTCAATTTCCTTGATCTGCCCCTCTATTTTTTCCAGTAAGGAGTTAATTGAGTGTCTTACAATCACTTACCTGATTCCCATGCCAAATCATTAAATGCTCAATAACTGCTTGAATAGATTAGAAAAACGCAGTTAGCTGGATCCTCACAAAAATGTTTTTGTGACAAAATCCTGCTGCTGCAAGTAACACATTCAGTCTCATTAGTGAAAAAGTCTTTCTAAGACACTCAGGGAAAGAATGAGACAAAGTGTTTCCACCACCATCCCCAATCTGGAAGTACAAGAAAACGTCAAGTTGAATGACGAAGTATAGAGAAACTGAGTAAAAATGAAAGGTCTGATCCAAGGTATTTACCCTCTAAAGTTTAATCACACATACCAGCTCCTATTCAGCGTACACCCTGCACAGCTTCTATTCAAGCTGCTACTTTTGTATAATGAACAAAGAGAAAGACAAGTACATAAACACAGCTACGCTTTGAATAAGGACTGAGTATAAAGACATCTGTCTTCTAACATTTTACAAGTGTACCAAGTAATGACACATCCCCCTCTGTTTTCTTCCACAAGTGAAGGATGAGTTCCTAAAGGAGCCTAGGGTAACAGCTTTCAACACTTACACTAACAAGTACCATCCCTTTGTGAGTTTTAAAAGAGAACAAGAATTATTTTCCAATAGCCAGTTCCCTCCCCCTCCAAGTAGCTCAGAGAAAGTCATTAGGTTAGCACTGAACTTTTGTGGGAAAAAGAAAATCCTATGATCTTTGCTTTATTCAAGATGATTTCTATAAAGTCATTTCAAGGTTTCAGTGAAGTGGATAAGTGAAGCTATTCAATAAGTATCAAGCTGTCTTAGAGTGATACAAGGGAACACTATTTGTAAATCATTTTTGTGCAAACTTCAATACCACAAAATAAGACTTAAAATATAATGTGCTACAACTACATTTAAGTTCTAAATCAAATCATCAAGACTCAAAGATATTGTGAAGCTTACCTCAGTCAGACCACTCTTCCAGGGGCATTCTTCAGAGCTGGGGCAAACAGTCACTGAAGAACCAAAGATAAATGTTCTACAATAGCTCCCTAAATGTAGACAATTTGGGAAATTAAATATCAGCAGGAAGAAGGAGCTACTGTCGGAATGATAATCCACAAACTAGAATCTCTTAAAGACCTATCCACACCAGGGTTCCAAAGAACTGTCCACCGTTATGCTCAAAATAAGAGCTAATATGATCAATTAGCAGAAATAAGTATATGGCCTATTTTGAAGTTATATCCATAAACTTTAAACATTTTCATATGAGTGAAATGAAATCTTTGCTGCAAAGTTTACCTTTACTTAAAAAAGGCAACCTAAAGATTCCAATATCTTGTTCCCTTGGTGACTCACATCCTTGAAGACTAGAACAATCATGGTCTGATTTGGGCTGTAGTAAATTAAATGCACGGGATTTCACAAATGCCAGCGTGCACTCAGTCTGTTATTAAATAGGATAAAGAGATATAAAAAAGGCTCTTCCATGGCTCTTTGCCATGGAAGTGGCTGATAAAGCTAAAGGTGAAATCACTAGAGAAAAATTTAGGACTTTTATGGAATTGTTCTTTTTAAAATGAGGAAGGCATATTATGCATGTACTACTACCCCAGCCCCAAATGTTAGAATACTGATGTCAGAGGTCCTACGCTAGAGGTCAAACCAATTCTGGGAAACAGGAAAGCCCTGATTTATAGCATCTGCCGATCACGGTGTAAATATTCCCACCTGGCTGATTTCAAGCTGCCAAGACGACATCACCCTGCTCACAAAATTCCTACCCACTGTGTCTCTATCAGTGTCCCTAACTGGGGTGAGGAAAAAGATGGAGGCAAGTTTAACGTTTATAGCAGGACCCAGGTCAAGGATGCAAAGCCAGGAGCCACAGCCCCTGCTCAGACATACCTGGGACTCAGAAACATGAGGTCATAGTAGAAGACAATAAAAGTGAAGTAGCCAGGATCTTGTTCAAAAGCCTAAATCTCCAATGGAAAATCACCGAGACCCTGGCTACTATGGAGAGAAATCAGAATAAAGAGTATATTTTTTTAACACCTGGAAAAACTACCCTCTACATCTTTCAGACCTTCTATCATCTTATCTATCTATCTATATATCAAGTTAACAATGCTATTATTGTTGCTGTCATTAAAACTAGCTGCATGATTACTTTTGACGGACGTGGCAAACATTACCTTGATTCTCCTTTAACAACCAGTATTCCATTTTACAAAATAAAAAACTGAAGCAAGAGACATGAATTTTCTCAAAGCACAAAGCTAGAAATTAAGGCAGCCGCAGCTTCAATCTGGGTGTCATCCCAAAGCTTGTGCTTTAAATGATTTTACTTCCTCTTCTTTATTTTCCCTTTGAGATAAATTTGGTAAAACTGAGAAAAATCAAATAATGTATACATCTTAATATGTTACTTTTTAAGTAACTTTAAAAGTAATTTTAACGAACATGAAGCTCAATGGTTAAGAAAAGCAGGATAGGCATGAATGAAAGTTTAAAAATACACAAATGTCTAAGCTGGCTGACAAGTTAAACATGGATAACCGAAACAAAATGTCTCAGTCTGTGAACCAAAAAGCAGTTTCACCCTCTGTATACTAATTACATTGATATTTTATACCTAAAATATAATGATAATAAAATCAGCTTGGATTCATTATTCTCAAAATCCTCACATCAAGCAAAGAAAAGCAACTATGAAAAGGCCAAGTGTCGTAGCCACTGACATCAAGACTTGTTTTCATCTGACAAGTTCTCAGTCCCCTTTAAAATGGCAAAACTCCCTGTCAATCATATAAAGCTGAGATATAGGCAAAAATAAAACCTAGGTTTCTGGGCTTTAAATCTTTGAATCTAGCTTCTTCTAACCAGCATCTGAGACAATATTACATTTCTGATTCCCATTTTCCTTTATGTTGGAAGAAATGAGCATTGCCTTCTCTGTATTTCAACACACCAGTACTCACGCTGGCATTCTATAATGTGAGGTTACGATTATCTCTTGTCTCACCACTCTCCTTGAAAGTAGCAAGCTTCTTCAACTCAGGGCAAATCAAATTCATCTTTCTGTTCCCAATGTCTAGCAGAGTATACCCAAGAGAGTTTAATAAATGTTGGGAAAACTAATGACTATTTTAGATACAGTATTAAAAGATGCCTCGAAAGCATATCTCACATAGGTATGTATAAAAATCTTCCTTCCCCCATTCCACTCCATCCCCTACTCCAAATGAATGAATTCACATAGTATTTTGAATCTCTAAATCAAAATTTTAGAAGGGCCATACTTTTTCATATGAACTGGGGAAATTATTTTCCAGCTCATCCTCCCATTTCATCATCACTATGTACTCAACCCCCAATCTATCTTCTTAGCTAATTATATTCTCTGTAGAAGACCCTACTTCTTGCTATATAAATTCAACTTTTTGCATCTTGCGGTATAGAGGACATATGTTTGGTGTTCCCCTTCTCCTGATCCCAAAAATAGGTTAGGTCATTTAATGTAATAAAGATTGTAAGCCATATATATATATTGTTTACTTTCCCTTACCTAAATTGCTGATTGAAGGTACAATCGTGTTAACTTCTAAGTGCCTCATTATTGTTAGAGAAACTCTACAGTAACTGCAGTGAAGTGAAAAATGGACCCAGAGCTCTATTCATATTGAATCAAAAGTAGCTCATACACTGAGAACAAATTCAGACAACACCAACTGAATAACTAAACTTCTGAGTACACATGCCATTGCTCCTTTCCACGCTAACCACTGCAGTAACCTTACTCACTTCATCCCATATCTCAGTAAAAATGCCACAGAGAACTGTCAGAGAAAGGTAGTGTATAAAAAGCAAATAATAACATTATTTCTCAAGTTTGCAGTTCTGTAATAACCACGATTTTAAAAAATAAGGCAGAAATCAAGACAATTTCAGAAGTACTGGTTTTGCTGATGCTAAAATTTAATATAGTTCATTTGATAAGCTCCCAAAGTTATATATAACTTGAAGAATGGTATATACTCCCAGTGGATTTTAATATTCAGTACCAAATAACATGTAAAATTCATTAAGGCGTGTAAAACATTAACATATGAACAGCACCCTTTAAGTATTTTATTGATTGCACAATTATCTTTACTAAATCTTTCAAGGTGCTCTAGAAAAGAATATTCCCTGACAGAATATTAATGTTTCTGAAGGAAAAAAGTAAAATCCCTTTAAATCTATGGACTTTTTATTTCCAAGTGAAAGAAATATAGCTCCTTTGGATACACAAGCAAGCTGTACACGTAAAAGAAGGGAGAGAAGGCTGCAAAGATGATGTTAATTATACACATAAATATTAATACATATGTTTCTGACATTCTATGTACTACGCCTCAGAGCTTCAAAATCTGCATCTGCACACCGGACTTTGACAGCAACAGTAAAATTACATCTTTTCATCAATAATACAAGAGTGAATTTTTTAAAGATAAATAAGTAATGTGGTGGACTCACATGTCATCTCCATTGCTTTGACTTCTTTTTTTAAAGAAAATGGGGACAGGTATTTAACTAAACAAACAGTCATTTACCTATTTGACTCTTACTAAGTATCAGATACCATGGTAAGCCAATGCGTTCAGGACAGGATGAATATAGGTTCTTGCCTCTAAAAACTGAGGCAAGAACCTCAGGCCTGTGAGCTAGCAGCAATGGCTGATTCCTGGCTGTAGCAGTGAGCAAGCAATACCTATGTGAGGCCCAGAGAACTAACTCTTCCCTGGTGTAGCCCAGGAGGAAGTAAAGCAGAAAGTAGGCAAAATAATCTAAAGAAAATAAGCCCTTAGACAGTGTACAAACAAAACATAATTAGCAATATTTCCCGTTGAAAAATAAGGTAGTCTACGTATTCTAGAAATTAGTTTGGTTGGGAGCTATAGAAATTTATTTTTTATTAAAAGCTTCCCGGACTGAGCTTATTTATTTTCGCTTCATAGGTAAGTTCTCTTCATTTGCTGAAGTGAAATTTTGATATCTTGACGCTAATTGTGACCACAATACATCGATTAAAAAATGACACCACCCCCAATTAAGTGGTAGCATAAAGAAACAAGCTATTCCAGGGAATGTCTTTAAATTGAGAATTTCAGCTGTGAGGCGTCAAAGACAAGGTGTTTAAGCAGGACTCCAAAGCTGTAGGGGTTCTAATCCCAGCTGTGTGACTAACACACTGTAAAACCTGAGCCTTAGTTTTCTCATTGGCAAAATGCTGGTGCTGAGAAAGGGGAAATGGATTTTAAAGGACCTGAGAAACCATTCCTTTAACAGCTCATTTTACAGATTGTTTAATGTTCAAAGATGGCCTCTATTTGTAGTTTCCCTTAAATTTTTAAACTGTGTGATCCTTATTTGACATTTCTTTTAGTCTACAACAAAAAAGGTCATATGTCATTGACAAGGGAAGGCACAGTTATAGAGGAAATCTATATTTGATTCGTACTGAAACCACACAGGTTTTTAAAGTTAAACGTCAGTGTTATGGACAAAAGTATACAAGAGACACTCTTTGCTGACAGAGGAGGGAGGGAGGGAGAGAGAGAAACAGTATTTCTCTCTCCCTATGATGTCACTTACATCTAACTAAGCTATTGGTATAAAAAGGCACCAGCAGTATTCTTTGGCATACGCTTATATTTCTCTTTCACATTCCAGAAGTTGCTTCAGGTTCAATTCCTACAATAACCTTGAATATTGTGGAACCGAAATGAAAAGCAGAGGAGCCTCACTGAGGTTTGCATTGTGTTAAGACTGGGTATTACATTAATTTTCCTGAACTGGTTTCAGTTTTCATGAAACACTGCCAAACCGACAACTCTAGAAACCAAACCTCTCTTGTTTATTCACATGAAGAAAAATAAAAGAGAAACAGCAGGGTAGATGCCAAACGTAAAGAAGTGGTTTGGCCTTGTTCCAGGTGCCAACGGATAAATTAATCATCATTACAGTTCAGTTTGGGGGCTTGGTTTAAATCTTCACAAGAATATCAATTAAAGAATTATATTTTATTACATATAAACATAACTACTAGAATTTAAAATTAGACTGTATAACACACCATTGTAAAGCAATTATACTCCAATAAATATGTTTTTAAAAAATAAGTAAAAATAAATTAATTAATTTTAAAAAAACTAATTAAAGTGCCCAAATAACCAATCATTAAATTATAATGATTTTTGGTTATAACTTTGATAGTTACCAAAAATAAAAAATCATCATTTCTACAGAAAATCACAAATTTGTAGTATATCTGTTAAACAACCCTAAAATAACAAGCAGTGACAGGTTTATTTTATTACTGTTTAAAAATAAGCTATCCGTATTGTATTAGTCAGGGCTCCCCAGAGAAACACAACCAATAGGCTATATACACATACAGAGAGAGAGAGATTTGTACTAAAGAACTGGCTCACACAATTGTGAGGGTGACGTGTCTGTAGTCCTCAGGACAGGGCTGCAGACTGTGTAGCCAGAGAAGTGTGGGTGCTGCAGGCATAAGCCCAAAGGCAGCCTAGAGCCAGACTTTCCAGTTCCTCAGGGGACCTCAGTCTTTCTTTCTCTCTCAAGGCCTTCAGCTGATTGGATGAGGCCTACCCACATTGTGGCAAGTAATCTGTTTCACTCAAAGTCTGTGGATTTAAATGTTAATCGTATTTTAAAAATACTTTCACAACAACACCTAGACTGATGTTTAACCAAACATCTGGGCACCAGAGACAAGCCAAGTTGACACATAAAGTTAACCAGCCCACAGGTAACATTCTCTCATTAAAATATTTGCTAATGCAGGTAATCCACATAATGTATTTAGTGATCATTTACACCACTATGGGCCTTTTTATTTTTCATGAACCTATTTAACGTTTGGAAAATCCATTTGTATTTCACCCTATAACAACTGTGACAGTAAAGATTTCTGGAAGCTGAGAGTCTATTATATAAAATGTTGTTCTTATTGGCTCCACTCTTGCCAGTATGTCTGGAATGTGTGATCAAACCTCTAGCTTCCTCCGGCCCATCCCTAGCCAGTCAACTCATCTTGCAATTTCTATTACTGTGCTTCCAGATCCCCAAATTTTCCTGATCTGATTACGTTAGATTTTGATAAATTCTCTACTCATTGATTCTTTTTTGTTTATAAATTTATTTATTTATATTTGGCTGCGTTGGGTCTTTGTTGCTGCACAGGATTTCTCTAGTTGCGGCGAGCGGGGTCTACTCATTGCGGTGTGTGGGCTTCTCATTGCGGTGGCTTCTCTTGTTGCAGAGCACGGGCTCTAGGCACGTGGGCTTCAGTAGTTGTGGCACATGGGCTCAGTAGTTGTGGCTCACGGGCTTAGCTGCTCCGTGGCATGTGGGATCTTCCTGGACCAGGGCTCAAACCCCTGTCCCCTGCACTGGCAGGCAGATTCTTAACCACTGGGCCACCAGAGATGTCCCTACTCACTGATTTTTTTGGATAAGTTCCCTTTTCCTTGGAACTTCTTTCTCTTTTCAACCTTATATACTCTCGAGTTTTACCCCAAACCAGTTTGCAATTACAAAACAATTACCTTCCTTTGAAAATCATTGAAGATTTAGCTACACAGATAAACACCAACCGGCCACATCTACAAATCCTCATTATTATCCTATCTTTAATGACTATGTAATTCCCATATCATAAAAATGTAAATGGCTATTTTAAGGTAAAAAATGCACAAACGAATAGAGGAAGAGAGGGGTCATGATTCAGCTTTTCTTTACTTCCCAGTGGTGCAGGTATAAGGAGTAGATGGAAATATAGGGCACAGTGATTGAACATAACTTATCTACCACAAGACACTATTACATAGGATATTTGAACATGAGTCACTAAGATAATTTCAACAGGTCAATCCCTTCCAGAAAAATATAAAATAAAATATTCCATTTTAACTACTTCACTGAAAAGGTTATGAAAGTTAATGAACTCGTTTTAAAAGATCCCATATTACAAACTCAACCTCTAGGATATTAGAGTGCTAATAAAATTTTGTGGGAGCACGATGCAGTGTGATAAGTGCCAAGACTATAGTCAGACAGTGTGAACACTATTTGCAGATCTGCAATTTGCTCATTGTGTGGCCTAAGAATGCCACTGTCCCTTTAGGAATCTGAACTCTCCATCTATTAAAATGAGATATAAAGCTTTACCTGAATCAATACGTAACTCTAAATATCATGTTCATTGTTTTTCTTCTTAAAAAATGAACTTAAAAATTTATATTTAAGTGCATGTTGTCACACAATTTTTAAACTCATTTTATGATTGACATACAAAAACTGCAGATATCCGATGTATACAACACGATGCGTTTAGAGATAAGTTTACACCCATGAAACCATCGTCACTATCAATGGCACAAGCTTCTCCATCACCTCCAAAGTTTCTTCCCGCCACCTTTGTTTTCCTTTCCTTTTGTGATAAGAGCACTTAACATATGATTTACCTTCTTGGTAAAGTTTTAAGTATACAATGCTTAATCATAGGACCTAGACTGTACAACAGATCACCAGTAGATCACCAACAATTAGTTACTTTGCATAACTGAAAGTCTATGACTAACATCTCCCCAGTCCCCCCTCCACCCAGCCCCTGGCAACCATTATTCTACTCTGCTTCTATGTGTTGACTATTTTAGATTCCACATATAAGTGTAATCACACAGTATTTGTCTTTCTGTGTCCAGATTATTTCACTTAGCATAACACCCTCCAAGTCCATCCATGTTGTCACTAATGGCAGGGCTACATTTTTTTTTTTTTACAGCAAAATGATATTCCACTGTGTGTGTGTGTGTGTATGAAATACACACCCATTCATCAGCTCTTTCCCAGAAACTTCTGCTTGGGGTTCATGAGAAAAACTGGAGGCAAGAAAAAATGACCCACTGTCAAGACATAAAGTAGGCGACAAAACTGAAACTAGAGATGGCCCAGATGTTGAAACTACCAGAAAGGGATTTTAAAATAACTGGGGCTAACGTGCCAAAGGATCTAGAGGAAAAGGTGGATAAGAATCATGAACAAATAGAGAATTTTAGCAGAGAAATGGAAACAATAAAAAAGAGTCAAATAGAAATCCTACAACACACACACACAATATGAAGATGAGAATTCCTATGATGGGCTTCAGCAAAGTGGCTACAGGATAGTAAATAATCAGTGAACTCCAAGATTAATCAAGACCAATCAAGAAAAAAGTGAGAAAATAGGGAAATTACAAATATCAAAAATAAAAGAAGTAGTATTACTACAGATCCTGCAGACCTTAAAGGTTAATAAAGGAATGTTATAAACAATTAAGTGGGAAATACTCAACAACTTCAACAAAATGGCAAATTCCTTGAAAAGCATAAACTATCAAAATTTACTGAGAAATAAATATAAAATATAATATATCCATTAAATAAACTAAAATGGCTTTTTTGGTTAAAAGACATTACACACACACATACACACACACACACAAAATGCATACCTAGATAGTTTTACTGGTAAATTGAATCAAATATAATCCATCAAAAATTTAAGGAAAAAAAACTATAATACACCTTGTGAATTATGCTAGTCACCATTATAAGTGCTTTCCACAGATTAATTTATTAATCTTTGCAAGAACCATTTTAGGTGGGTACTATTATCTCAATTTAGTAAATAAGGAGAATGAAACACAGGCGATAGTAGTGTGGCTAATAAACATTGGATCTGGACTTGAATAAAGGCAGTCTGCCTCTGGTGACCTTTTCTTTTTCATTATGTTATACTGAATTCTAAACAGATAAAATAGCAAAGAAATGAGCAGGTGTGTGAATGAGTGAGAGTGTGTGTGTGTGTGTGTGTGTGTGTGTGTGTGTGTGTGGTTTGTGTGTATATATTTCATATATTAGAAAAGTAACATCATAAAAGAAAGGATAAAGGAAATGCTTCTGAGACAAGAGGCTTACTACAAACTCAAATATAACCTAAATGGATGAAAGCGTTACATGTTTTTAAAAATTCAATATAAATATATTAAAAAGGATTATACTGAAATAAATAGCTAATCCCAGGGTAGAGAAAGCCTTTCTATGCATAAAAGCAGTACATTATGAAAAATCTCAAAAGAAAAAAATTATATCTATTTATAGAATACATAATATTCTAATGAAGGATGAAGATAAACCTTTTCAATCACTAACACCTCAATAGGGAAAACATGACAATAGGGAAAACATGACATAGAATGAACTAATAATTCACAAAAGAAATATAGTTAACTAGTAAAACAGCTAGGAAAGTTAATATCCTCCAAAGTAAGCAACAAATGCAAATTGGTAGAATTTTTTTCCGGAAAACTAACAAAATTAATAGATCTATTACTAAAGGAGATACAGGAAAATGGAATCTGTGGAATAATCTTGAAAGGGTATATACTAATGCAACCTTTCTGAAAAACAACTTGGTAATACATGTCAAGATCTTTATAAAAGTTTAGAATTTTTTCAGAAAAAAACAAAACCTAAGATATGGGTAAAAATTGTACATCCCTAGATGTCTATCACACTTCACATTTTAAGGCAAAATGCCAGGCATGATGGTTACCAGCTAGGACTCTGAAACCAGACATCCTGGTTTCAGATTCAGACTCTACAACTTCCCAGCTGCATGACTTGGGGCAAATCATATATAACCTCCCTGTACCTTGGTTTTCACATCTGTATAATGGGGATAAAAACAGCACATACTTATGAATTTGTTCTGCAGATTAAAGATGATATCTCTAAAGACTTAGAGCAGCTCCCAGCACAAAATAAGCACAATAGAGATGATAGCTATAAGTACTGTGTTTATAATTCAGCCTTGGAAAGAGAATGACTTTATAATAAAATACATGTGTAATCTTCTGTAGCTATCAAATATCATTTTTCCAAAGAATATTTAATACCATGGAGAAGTAACAATAAAAAAAGTATATATAGTAGACTCTATATATAAAAGAGAATGTAAACAGAGGAAAATTTTAAGAAGTAAATACTTCACATATCATCAGAAATTTTGTAGGAATGGTGATGTTTCAAGTGATAATGATGAACATAATCTTGGCTTATTTAGATAATAACATTTATCACCATATGGGATCATATATACTGCAACCAAATTATTAATTTATCTTACATTCAGAGTTAATCTTGTGTACTCAAGCCTCTTTAGATATAGCTGATACAAGTACTAGAAATTCTTATAACTTATACATTAATTATTAAATGAATATTATTTGGCTATATGCTTAATGTAAGGCAAATACATGAATATACTAAAACAAATCATGACTAATTTTAAGTGTTCCCATGTAATTAAATATGGCTTTGAATTAAAGTTACTTTAGGAAAGAGAATAAAGAAATCTGAGTAAGAAATATCTTAACACAAAGCTTTTGTTGAGCATTTATTGTTATATTAATGTTATCCTCATGTAATATGAAATACACAGTCTCAAAATATCACTTTCCTGGGATTCTAAAATGACGTTATTAATCACTTCTACCATCTACCTTTCATGAACATGTATTGTAGCATAATTTCTTACACAGTGAGACTTTTTGTGAGAATGCCTATGAAAATATGAATATCTCACTATTTCATCTCTTAAAATATGAACACTTTTTGATCACTTTCAAAGACCTAGTTGAAGCAACTTGATAAAATATATTGGGACAGTCATCACTCTGAACCGAAATTTGTTTGCATGTGAGGTTCGGTGGGGAGTAGTGTGTACATTTTAATAGCTCTGAGCATTGCATGCTTTTGAGTTTCACTTTAATAATAAAATACTTTAGAAGTTCTAGTTACTGTACCATTATTTATTTGAGCATTAAAACAATAATATTTTAGACTTGTAGGGAATACTAGAGATCGCTCACACAATCCCCTACTTCTTCTGGAATCACTTCAACAGCTTGGATGGTACTCCAGATTTTGTCTCAATCCTCGAGGCTCGGGAAGCTCTTACACCAGCTTACTGGGTTACCTATAATACTTTTGTACTGGGCTAATTGCTATGTTATTGATCATATCATGGAAGTTGGAATATGGGCTTTGGGGTCAGAGCAGGGGTTAACCTGATGTTTTCTAACCTTATAATGCAAATTACTTAGCCTTCAAGATCCTCAGCTGCCTTAGCTTTAAAATGGGCCTAATTTACGGACCAGCTGTAATTCTATACAAATTGTGTATTTACATAGAATTTTTTACATTTAATTCCTTAATATTTTATACTTTTTACATTTCTTTTACAGTGAGACATGAAGTAAAGAGTTAAATATATTTTTTCCAGTCAGTTGTCTGAATGGTATTTTGGTGATTACTCCTTCTTTTTGAAAACTCAGTCTCAATTCCACCTTATATGCATACCGTATCCCTTAGGTTACCTGACACAGGGTAGGCACTCAATTAAGTGAAGGTTCTTATCCTCCTTCTACTGAGTTTAAACCTGCTTTTCTCTAAATTCCATTGTCCTTATTTTGTCTGTAGCCATACCAACAAAACTTATTTAACAAACTAAACACCCTGAATTCCTTCAATCTGTTTTCACGTGGCATAGTTTTCCAGTAGAATGCCATCAGGGCTGCACTCCTTTTTGTAAGCCTTAAATGCCAATGTTCATCTAACAAGGTGGCTTCACGGACAGACCATTTTCTACTAGACATGTTTTGTCAGTTACAGATGATTAGGAAATAACATCTTCCCTTGTTACCAACTTCACTTCTCCGAATGCAGTCTAATTTTGCATTAGTACTTTTCACATTTAATTCATATTGTTGAACTAATGAGTTTTGCCATTAGCTAAAGCCCTGATTCTTTTTGTATGTCAGCTCTTTTTAAGCCCGATTTTCTCCATTTTGAAAATATGAGGTGTCTTGACCATCTGATAATAATCTTTAAAAATGCCAAACATCTAATAAAAAGAAAGAAAAGGTCACTTATCCTTCACCTTATATTTTTACTATCTCTTTCCTTCAAGATATTGTCTAAGAAATTTACTTTCTTTAAATATATGCTGTTTTAGACTCACAGAGTAAGTTTTAAGACTGAAAAATATCTTAAAGACAGTGATAGTCTTTTCCAATTAAGTAAACTCTCAGTATTTTCAGTATTCATCTCACTTTAAACCTTTTTTCATACACCAGAGAAGTTTCAGAGAAGCACATACAACATAATTTCATTTTGATATATGGGTGCTTATGTACAAGTATACACATATTTCAAAATCAAGTATATGCATAGTTGGTATATGCAAGAATGTACATAACAAAATACTATGTCAAGCTTGGGACTGGGAAGTGGGAATTAAGGGACAAAAGGATTTGCCATTCTTCTTTTTTTTTTTTTCTTATAGTGGGCAAACTTTCCTTTTAAAATAGTACTTAAGCTCTTACTTGGATAATAGCTGTAATAAATATCAGTCAATGTAATAAGCACATCAGAACATCATGTTTTATCATCTAAGTTATGAATAAAAGTCACCCATGGATAATCCACTATATTTTAAATTTTATATTGACATTTATGCACTTTTATTTTAAATACGCTTAAAATATTTTATTCATTCTTTCTGTATAACTTGATTTAAATCTTTTGCCTTTCTCAAACATTCTGGTTTTAGAGTGTTTTCCACTTCATCATATGGAAGTAAATTTTACTCATTTCTCTGTTAACTACTTTGCCTCTATATTATCCACAAACTCAAAAAGCCTACTGGCACATAGCTCTTTCAGGCTTTCAGAATTTTATGCAATTTTGTGATATCTCCCAGTATCTTGTTAATAGGATGAGCAAGAGACATCAAGATAAAATATTGGGAAAGCAGACTACACTGCAGTAGAACAGGGAAACTCATTACTAAAACCCATAGAAACGAGAGCAAGATTAATGGTCTTAAACATTAAGTAAAGAGGGTGAGGTTGGAGGGGTATCAAAAGCATTGCTGTATTTTTCACTCTCTTCTCAATCTTAAGTGCAGCTGTTTTGTTTAGAATTACTTTTATGAATCTCTATTTAAATTAATAAAATAATGACTCATCTTTAAAGAGTAACACATTTATTTCAAAGGGAAAAAAATGGCATATAGTGAAAGAGCACGGACTTCGGAATCAGAAGCTTTTTTTTTTTTTTGCGGTACGCGGGCCTCTCACTGCTGTGGCCTCTCCCGTTGTGGAGCACAGGCTCCGGACGCGCAGGCTCAGCGGCCATGGCTCACGGACCCAGCCGCTCCGCAGCATGCGGGATCCTCCCGGACCGGGGCACAAACCCGCATCCCCTGCATCGGCAGGCGGACTCCCAACCACTGCGCCACCAGCGAAGCCCGGGAATCAGAAGCTTTGACTTAAATATGATGCTTATTTACTCTCCAATCTCAGGCAAAGAAATTCACTTCTCTGGTCCTCAATTTTCTCTTCTATAAAATAGGAGTAATAGGATATACGCCTAATGGAGTTGCTGTGAATGGTTAAATCAGGGAAACTATACAAAGTCCATGTCACATAACAGAAACACACAAATCCTATTTTACAAAGAGAAAGCTAAATAAAATAATATATCAGTACTTTTAAACTGCTTAGAACCTTGGTGTTATCAGAGATTTCATCAAAAGACTATATCGGAGAAGGTAAGATTATCCAGAAAATTATTATCTCTTTTTTAAAAAGAAGTTACAGGAGATGAATTCCCCCACCAAAACTCCATGAAAATGACAACAAGTGAAACAAAAAAGTGTAAAGGGCAAAGAATAAGAAAAGATAAGAATGGTTAACAAAATGTTGGAAGATGGAAATAGCAAGAAAGAGTTGTAACTGACTTAGAGTAGCAGTGATTGGTTGCTTTAGTTTTTATTTTGTGAATCTTGAACAGACAGTTGAGTTTCACATCTGGGCTGGTGTGGCATAGCACACAGTTACACATAGGGAGTTAAAAGTCCAGAAGGGAAAGGACCGTAAGATCCCCACTACCAGCATGCAGGTTTACAGAAATTTGGGGAAGGGCCTTGAACTTCCATGGATGTTGAAACGATGTTCAACTCATTTGTATTCAAACGTCTCAGGGGCGAGACTGATCATCCAATTAGGATTCTACTTGTTTTTAGGTCTGCTGCTATATAATCTTAGGTATTTCTCTTTGCCTAAGAATCTTCCTCAATTCCCATCTCATGTGTGTCCAATGGATCACAAACTGATCACAAGAAAAAGGAGGATTCACCAGCAGGAAGAATCAGAGGGTCAGAGTGCCTGACCAAGGCTCTTAACTCTCCTGCCTGGCAAAAGAGACTTCTCTACTTCTATCCATTCGGTCATTTACTCATCAAATGTTAAGTAAATTCTATGTGCCACGAACCATCCTAAGATTTCTAAGGACACAGCAGTGAAGGAAACAAAGTCCTTACCTTTGAGGACTTACATTCTAATGGCAAGATACAGACAATAAACACGTTAAAAAACTGTCAGTGCTGTTAAGAAATATCAGGGTATAAATGGTGGTAAGCGTGGAAGTGGGGTCTATTTGATACAGGAGAGACAGAAAGCTTGTCCTAGAAGCCTTTGTGTAAGCAAAGAATGAAAGGGAAATGAGAGCATGATCTAAGAGTCTGGCTAAGAGTTTATGGAAGAGAAAGTATGAAGCACAAATGAAACACAAGAAGAGTCCAGGATACAGAACCAGTGACTGCTCTCATGGAGTACACTTCCCACAAATAGAGACAGACAGTAAAGAAACAAATACAAACAAGGTGGAAAATATCGGACAGTGGTGACTTTTACAGAGAAAATGATAACAGCCTAATGTAATAGAAAGTGACCCGATATGTCTGTTTTTAGATTGAGGTGTTAGCAACCATCCACCTAAAGAGCTGAGGTTAGGCTGCTCTGAGGACAGCTGTCTGGAGTAGAAAGCAACTGCAAACCAAATGCAAAAAGAAGTGATGGAACAACTGCTGAGGGCAAAGTGGTAAAAGCTTAATTTTCCGGACATCTTGGATGAGGAAGATACAGCACAAATGACTAAGAAGTATTTAGAGAGTGAAGAGAAAAAATCAAGGTGTTTCTCCTTCTCTTATCTGGATTTCAGCCTCGACTTTCTCCTCCTTTCCCTTTTCTCACCCTTTCTTGTTTCACATTCACTTCCTTGATCAGGACTCAGATTTTTGTCTCCCAAAGACCCAAACACATATTCTTTATTGAATATCTCCACTTGGAATAATTCACTGATACATCACATTCAACCACACCAAACCTGATCTGATTATACCCGATACTCTCTCTTCCCATTCTTGGATAATAACAGGCATCCAGCGACCAGAGAATTACCAGTCAGACCACCGCCCACCTGCCCTGCAGACTGTAGCTTAGCAGTGCCCATGACGACCCAACTCTACCCCCCATGACTCATCTTTGGTCCCATTTCTCTTCATTTCCTCTGGAACTCCCTGAGTCCCGCCCCTTAACATCAATCACCTGAATTACCGAAGCAGCTTCCTCATTGACTCTCCTACTACTACACTGTTCCCCACTCACCCTCAACCCTCCTAGGAGCTATTCTTTAAAGCACAAATATGATTATTTTACTGTCATGTTTAAAAACATGATGCTCTCCGAGATTCCTTAACCTCTGTTTCTGCTGTTTCATCTCCCCGGGCAGCCCTGTCCTCAGTTTCCATCCCAGCCATGGTGCAGCCTCACCTCTCACTTCTTATACAAACCATCAGTCAGGGTGCATTCCACCTCTCACCTCTGTGCACTCAGTCCCCTCTGTGCACAGGCAAGAGGCTCTTTTTTCTCCTTTATTTGTTCAGTCAGTTAGTCAACAAGACATGCAACTTACAACTCCTGGGGGGCAACAGAAAGTAAAAGAGTAAATAAAAAATCATTTTTAAAAGGTGATAAGTACTATGAAGTAAACAAAAAAAGGGATTTTAGATAGGTATCTCAACAATGAAAAGGAAGTAGCCAAGATAAAACTGGCGCAGGCAGGTGTGAGGGAGCATTAAAAGGAAACAGCACTTGGGGCTTCCCTGGTGGCGCAGTGGTTGAGAGTCCGCCTGCCGATGCAGGGGACGTGGGTCCGTGCCCCGGTCCGGGAAGATCCCACATGCCGCAGAGTGGCTGGGCCCGTGAGCCATGGCCGCTGAGCCTGCACGTCCGGAGCCTGTGCTCTGCAACGGGAGAGGCCACAACAGTGAGAGGCCCGCGTACCGCAAAAAAAAAAAAAAAAAAAGCCATTGGAGATACTCTGTAATGAACTACATGGGAAAAGAATCTAAAAAAGAGTGGATATATGTATATGTATAACTGATACACTTTGCTGTACAGCAGAAACTAACACAGGATTGTAAATCAATTATAATAAAAATTTTTCTTAAATGGGAAAAAAACATACAAAAATGTTCCAGTGGAATATTATACAATCATCAACAATTATGTTTACAAAGAAATGTTAACATCAAAACAAATGCTTGTGTTATAATAAAAACAAAGAGAACAATGCAAAATATAGTAGGATCTAAACAATGCCAGAAAATATGTATAGATGGAGAAGTCACCACAGGGTTCTGAAACTCACTTCTAATTAGTAGGATTATGAGTGACTTTTATGCTTTTTTGTATGTTTCATCATTTATTTAGCAAGTTTCCTACCATAAGCATGCTTTAAAAAGAACAAAAGTTTATATCTAAGAACTAAGTGCTAATAGTAGTCTGCTTACCTCTACTCCCAGGTTTCTATAGCACATGTTAGTACCCAGAACTACAGTAAACAACAATCTTGGTGTGCTTGGAACTAAGAGATTTCTCGGGATGTGGGTATTTCATTGCTAAAACTGGGACAGCCCTGGGCAAACTGATTGCTGGTCACCCTATAACTAGAACTCTTAGTGGAAATATACGGAAACATGTAGAATTGAGTTGAAAATTGGATTCTTCTAAATAGGCAAAAACAATAAAAATCTGTTAACTCTGCACAGAAAAAAAAAAAGTCCCCTGGAGAATATCAGGCAGGGGAATAAACTTTCATATTAAAATAAAAATTGGGGGAAATGGCAGAAATAACTTATTCCCATTTCTACTTTATAGATTAAATTTATCTCTAAAACTATTGCCGCCACTGATATCATCAAATGTGGTTCCACAATGGTTGCCCCGCCTTCCTGACAGAGTAACATTTCCAGCTTTTTACCTTCAACTCTTCAACACTGTGCTTAAATATATGCTACTTAATGAAGAATGGTATTGATATTTATGAACTAGTTTGTGCGATTAATGTGTGCATGGTTAGGAGACGAGTGCAATCCTGCAATTATAAAAATCAAGCTAAATGCAATAAATACATGAATTTGGAGCATGAAGGGGAGAAAGAAATATTTAAAACAACTAAAAAAATTATTGTGTCATCCTTTCTAAAGGAATTAGAACAAGTAGAGAAATAATGAGCCATTATTCAGAGAACATAGCAGGAACTAATGAAGTTGCCAGGCCAGACTAATCTGATTTTTTTTTCTTTAGCATAGAGAGTTTGCTGTTGAAAAAAAAATCAGAAGCATAAACTATATCTGACTTCAGTAAGATATCTGACACATAATAACCTAGAGAAAGATTTTAAATCAGATTTTTTTGGACAGAAATACAATTAAAAGTGACTCAAAGCTAGGTCTATGTGTAAAACTGTAAGATATAATTGTAAATGGCCATACATCTTTCTCAGTATTTATAACAAACATTGTTCCATATAGGGCCATTATTGGTTTTAAATATCTTTTAAAGAAAAACAACCTAGAGGACAGAAAGAATATACTAATTGTTTATTCATATGTGTGTGTGTGTGTGTGTGTATGAAGAAAATAAGCAGAGGAGCAGTAAGTATGTAAGAAAAGGGGAAAGTAAAGGAGGAAGAAAATTGGTTAATAAGGAAATTTAGAATCAGAAGACCCACCTTCAAGAATATAGCAATTACTAAGTATTCTTAGAACAGATATGCTGATATAATTTGTAATTTTAGTTTTAAGTTTGTACTTTTATTCCTTTACAGAATGCAATTTTGTTTTAAGAATTGGTTCTTAATACTAATGCTGCATTTCCCAGTCATATCATTATTCTCCATTTAGATTTAGCTATAAAAGACTACAAGAGTCATTCTTTACCAGTGTTTCTTTGTTTCCCCATTTTGGAAGGGAGTGCTGGGCACACAATTTTATTTTATTTTAGTTTTATTTATTTATTTATTCTTGTGGTACGCGGGCCTCTCACTGTTGTGGCCTCTCCCATTGCGGAGCACAGGCTCCGGACACGCAGGCTCAGCGGCCATGGCTCGTGGGCCTAGCCACTCCGTGGCATGTGGGATCTTCCCGGACCGGGGTACGAACCCGTGTCCCCTGCATCGGCAGGCGGACTCTCAACCACTGCGCCACCAGGGAAGCCCAGGGCACAATTTTAAATGAAGAAGTCAGAAAAGACATTACGGTAGAATGCAAAGCTTTGCAAGCTACCTTGGGGAAAAGTATTCCAGGTAGAGAAAAGAGCAAATATCAAAGCCCTGAAGTAGCAGCTAATGTGCTGGAGGAAAAGCCAGGAGGCCACTGTTGCCAGAACAAAGTGAGAACACAGGAACAGAGTTACAGATGACAACAGAGAGATGCCCGGATTAAGTGGAGCCTTGTAAGGTGATTTCCCCCCAAGGAAATGGGAGCTGTGGGAGGGAACTGAGCAGAGGAGGAACATAATCTCACACCTAACAGCCACCCCCACCCTCCCCCAGGCTGCTATATCAAGAACAGACTGCACGAGTCAAAGGACAGAAAGAGGTACAGCAGTGAGCACAGTATATGACTCTAGATAAAAAAACAATGGTGGCTTGGACTAGTCCAGTAGCAGTGGAAGGGATAAGATGTAGTCAAATCATAGATATATTTTGACTTAGAGCCAATAGTGTATGTTCAGTTTAGGTAGGGATATGAGAGAAAGATCAGAATCAACGGTGACTCCAGAACAGAATTTCCATTACCTGGCACAGGGAAAATTTTCAGAGAAGCCACTTTGGGGAATAAGATCAGGAGCTCAACTCAGAGTGTGAGATACGTCTTAGAAGTCCAAGTGGAGATGTCAAGGATTCACTTGGATACATGAGTGAGCAGCTCAGGACAGAGGTTCAGGATGAAGAGAGCAATTTCCATATTTAAAGTCACAGTATTTGGTGAGATCACCTTAAAAAGTGAGTAGAGGGCTTCTCTGGTGGCGCAGTGGTTGAGAGTCTGCCTGCCGATGCAGGGGACACGGGTTGGTGCCCCGGTCCGGGAAGATCCCATATGCCGCGGAGCGGCTGCGCCCGTGAGCCATGGCCGCTGAGCCTGCGCGTCCGGAGCCTGTGCTCCTCAACGGGAGAGGCCGCAACAGTGAGAGGCCCGCGTACCGCAAAAAAAAAAAAACAAAAAAAAAGTGAGTAGAGGTGAAAAGCGGAGGAGAGCTAAGGACTGAACCTTGGTGCAATTTAGAGATCCCACGGGAGCAGATGAGGAGGAACCAGCAAAGGAGACAAACGAAGGGCAGCCGGTCAGGAAGGGAAGAAAGAAACAAGAAAATGTGCTATCCTGGAAGTCAAGTGCACAAATAAATTCCAAAGAGAAGGAAGTGATCATCCTGTCATATGTTGCTGACAAGTCATTTAAGATGAAGACCCAAAATTGGATTGAACAATGCACTTAACAATGTGGAGATCATTGGGGACGTTGATAAGAAGTGTTTCGTTGAAGTGGCACAGGTGAAAGTCTGTTGCAGTAGATTCAAATGAGAGCAGAATGGAGAGAAATGAAGAAAGCAGATGTAGGCAGTCCTTTTAAAGACATTCTATAAAAGGGAAAAAAAGTGGAGCAGCAGAAGGGGAAAAAAAATCTCTTCACAAAGATACTTTGTTTTAATGAGAGAAATAAGAGCTTATTACTATACTGATGGGACCAAGAAAAGAAGAAAAAAAAACATAATGGTGCAAAAAAGAAAGGGAATATAACAAAACAAAAGAAGAGGATACAAGAGAATGATTACAATGATTGGCAGTAAATCTGCTTAGATAAGGAGAATTATGAGGACTGAGAGCAACAGTGAAAGGGGGGTAGGATGCATGATGTCAAGGAATTGTTAAGAAGTAGTTCTCAAAAGAAGCATCTGGCAAAAATGGTAGATGGTGATCATAAGAGATGCTATGCTAGAAACAGATTTTGGAGCAGTCACAGTTATTTGTAATAAGGACCAGGTCTATGTCCATGGAGTAAATGGTTGAGAGAACACAGAGGACAAGATCATTAGAAGAAAGGACACTCAGTAGCCAAAAGGTTAGTATATTGGCAGTTATTTAAATCATCAAAAATTATGATCACCAAGAAGTAGTGTCTGGAGACAATGACAATGAACCAGAGCTTTCAATTTTCAAGGAATGAGAAAAGATAAATCAAATATTATCCATCAAGGAACTTCCCAACCCAGTGGGACAGAAGTAAATATATAAATTTAATGTAATGTAAGTGATGTAAGTGCTAAAACAGAGAGATGAATCAAGCCACATGGGATAACAGGAGGAACTGATTGTTAGGTACTCAATAGACACTGCATGAATGAATGAATGAATGAATGAACGAACTGTGTGGGTTGAATAGTGGCCTCTCTAAAGATATGGCCACCCAGAACCTGTGAAGGTGACCTTATTTGAAAAAAGGGGTCTTTGAAGAACATCCTGGATTACTCAGGTGGCCCTAAATGCAATGACTTATAAGAGACAGAAGAGGCGAAGACGCCAACACAGAGGACATGTGACAAGGAGGCAGAGATGAGATCTATGCAGTTACAAGCCAAGAAGCACCTGGAACCACCAGAAGCTGGAACAGGCAAGAAATGGAATCTCTCTAGAGCAAGGGTCCCTAACCTCCGGGCCACAGACTCCTGGTCCGTGGCCTGTTAAGAACCAGGCTGCACAGCAGGTGGTGAGCAGTGGACGAGTGAGCAAAGCTTCATCTCTGCTCCCCATTGCTCCCCATAGCTCCCCATTGCTCCCCACCACTGCCCATCGCTCCCCATCGCTCCCCACCACTCCCCGTCGCTCCCCACCACTCCCCACCGCTCCCCGTTGCTCCCCGTCGCTCCCCATGGCTCCCCATGGCTCCCCGCCACTCCCCGTCGCTCCCCGTCACTCCCCATTGCTCCCCGTCACTCCCCACCACTCCCCATCGCTCCCCATCACTCCCCGTCACTCCCCACCACTCCTTACCGCTCCCCATCGCTCCCCATCGCTCCCCGTCTCTCCCTGTCACTCCCCATCGCTCCCCTGTCGCTCCCCATCACTGCTTTACCGCCTGAACCACGCCCTTCCCCCCACTCCTCCCACGCCCCGGTCCATGGAAAAATTGTCTTCCACGAAACCAGTCCCTGATGCCAAAAAGCTTGGGGACCGCTGCTCTAGAGTACCGCCCTGCTGACACTGTGAATTTGGACTTCTGGCCTCCGAAATTGTGAGAAAATAAATTTCTGTTATGTTAAGCTGCTCAGTTTATGGTAATCTGTTGCAGAAATGAATACAGTGAGGAAAAGTCCCACAGGGACATTTGAACCGAATCTTGAAAGCAGAGAAGTTTGAAAAGGTAAGACGTTACAGTGAGTAGTGAAATATTAGTCCAGACAGTATGTGCAAAGGCAAGGAGTAATGAAGGGACACAGCACATTTCAGGAAAAGTGAAAAATTCAGGACAGCTGGACATTGGTTCTACAATGTAAAACTAGGTTATATGCCCCACAGTGCACACCTTGTAGAGCAAAAAAGCAAAGGAAACAAAGAAGGAAGTTTTGACCATGTTTCCTTGAGTGAAGCAATTTGTACATTTAGTAATTTCTCTCCAGGCTAGATCTAGACAGATTGTAAAATAAGTTAAACGTGTATCCATCTTTTCTTCAAGCATATATATTACTATTGTGCTAAAGATTGAAGCCTTGATTTAAAACGCAAATTGGGTAAGAAGACCAACAGTCAATGAACATTTATTCATAATTAGTTTATTACCATATTGCTTAACTAATACCTAACCAGGTTAACTAATTAAACCTAGGGCCTAAAAAGGCTTGATAAAGATTGGAAGTTAAAAAAAAAACAAAAAAAAACCCAGCAAACAAAACCCTGAGGAAATGCTACTTAAATATCCTAGCCCACAATCTGCTTATTTTATTTAAAATCCCAAATCATTACCATTCCCCTAGAACTAACTCTGAAATTTCTTATTTCTCAGTGGCACTCTCATTTTGCTCAGGGTCCACACCTGAAAGCTTGAAGTTTCTTCTCTCCATCATCAAGCAAAGTGCCTGATGACTCATCCTGGTACATATCTCTCCAATTCACCCATTTTATTCTGTTTCCATCCATTATCCTAGTGGAGCATTTTATTCTGAAACTTCCACACTCCAATGTGTCTCCGTTCCAATTCTTCAAACTTGTGTAAAAATAAATGTTCTGATTTACACATACCATCTCTAATAATAATAATAATTCCTTACCAAATAATCATGGTCTGTATTATTCATTTGGAATTTAAGTAACCATACAGAGCATATGAGTATGTGAAAGTGTTATGTTATCTCCAGCTTAGGTGATCCCCCCCACTTTTTATTTTAATAATTAACATGGGCATGGACATATATACACTACCAAATGTAAAATAGATAGCTAGTGGGAAGCAGCCGCATAGCATAGAGAGATCAGCTGGGTGCTCTGTGACCACCTAGAGGGGTGGAATAGGGAGGGTGGGAGGGAGACGCAAGAGGGAGGAGATATGGGGATATATGTATGGCTGATTCACTTTGTTATAAAGCAGAAACTAACACACCATTGTAAAGCAATTATACTCCAATAAAGATGTTAAAAAAATAGTAATAATTCACATGTGCATGTGGTACAAATTTCCAGATATACTTAAACATGTACATTGAAAAGTAAATCTCATTCACATTCCTGCTCCTAATTTTTCTGTTTTTCTGCTCAAACACAACTAAACTGGTAACAGTAATAGCAAGTGTTTTTGTATCTGTAACTACATATCTGTTCTCCCAGAGCAATTAGGTTTTGCTAAAACATTCCTAAAACATCTTATTTAGAAAGGAAAGAGGAGGATAGGGACTCGGTTCCCTTAGACTATAGGATGCCATATATGGTACTGTAATAGGGAAGAACCTTTTGTATTCTAATATTGATATAAGTTAATCACTAAAGGGATGTTCCCTGTAAGTTTAAATTATACATAATGGCCCATCTCTGGGAACCCTGCTTCCCAGGTAATGAGCATTAAGCTAAAATACCTTTGTTTAGCTCACAGGAAACATCCCGACCAGGCTCACCTGTGAATGACTCCTGGGAGGAAGAAATGAACACATCCCCTCCGGAGACTGATGGGAACCAGGAAGTGTTTGACTTTACTCCCTCCCCTTTTAGTATAAAAGACGCCTGAATTCTAACGCAGGCAAGATGGTTCTTCGGGGGGCACAAGCTCACCATCTTCTCAGTTTGCTGGCTTCCCTTATAAAGTCGTTATTCCTTGCCCCCAGAACTCCTCTCTCGATTATTGGCCTGTTGTGCAGCGAGCAGTATGAGCTTAGACTCGGTAACAATGGCACGAAAACAACTTTAAAATATGCTTACTTGGAATAAATAGAAAAGTTGAAGTACCCGGAAAACGATTTAAATGGTTTTTATGAACACTCATTATTTAAACTGAAATGGTTTTAAAAGCAAAAATAATTTGAGTCTAATTTAGCCACAGGTGTTAACTCATTTATATATCCATTTATTCATTCAATACACCCCAGATTTTATTTTGTGACATTTCAGTCTATATTTCTTTTAAGACCCAACTCAAATTGTCCCAACTTCCAGGAGGGAACCACTTCACCCTTCTAATCTCCCACAGCAAGGGACATTTTGGCATTAGGAGGGAAAACCTTACAGGATTGTCAGGGGGTAAAGTGAAAATCTAGTATAGTCTAAATAACCTTTTTAAAACTCTTAAATCACCCATAAAAGAAAGAATCTTAGCTCGTTATCAAACTCAGCTCAAGGAGACATTTCACACTGAGAAAACCATCATAATAGAAATATGGAAACTTGGAACAACAGGTCCATTTCTCTTACTGTATGTTCTCATTGGGTCATATGCTCTCCATGAATGGAACTATTTAATTATATGTATTTCCCTCCTCATGGCCCTCCCTCCACTGAAAAACTTATAGTGGAATTAAATGTGTGTATAATGCAATTTCTCTGGGCACACTATCTTGTACATTGTTTTATAGACCTATCTCTTTAGCTATAATGTAAACATTCCCAAAGAAACTCTCTGAATGCCCAGTGTTAAAATGTTACACATGGTAGTTGCTTGGCAAATACTTTCTGGCGGCATTATTTGGTAGGATAGTATTAACATATTAGGTTCCTTCAGTGGGGACAAAATCAAAGATAAGAAATGGGACCTGAAGGAATACAGAAGACTAGTTTAGTCTGATGTATAATGTCTGCTGTACTAAGGAGAAACAGAGATAACAGATTTCCCAGTGATACAGGTAAGGGTTAAATTAAACCTCTTACCTCAAAAATAAGCCATCCCATGGAACACTCAGTGCTAAATAAGGATACCAAGCCTGAACCAAAGCTCAGTTTGGATATTTTTGTTTCTCAGATACACCCTATGCAATCTTCAATCAGTCACAGATTTCCTTCTGCAGGAATATAGCCTGAACACAGAGAATCACTCCAGGTAGCACACAAGAGAATCCATGAACCATTCTTCCCAACCCTCACCTGTTTCTCTGTTCACTACAATCAACAGAATCATCTTTGCTTGCTTCTCCAGAATTTACTCTTTGAGTTCAAAATTTAACGCCACATTCCAAGTTACTCACCTTCTTCCTCATACTCATAACTAAGTAAAAGGCATCTCATTCCTCCTACTTAGGGTTTATTTTTAAAGCCACCATATTGGGTTTGTTTGTTTGCTTGTCTTCACTTAACTCAAAGATGGCCTTAAGTGGGCAGATTACATACTGGCTTTGTCTTGCCTTGTTTCAAAGATACCAAGACCAGGAGGTAGCTAGTCTTAGAAATTTTCGAATTATTTCCCCTCCCTAGACATGGCAAGCTGGTATTAAAGTTAGTCTAACAAATAACTGAGCTTGCAACTTACTATATAGTATTGTTGGAGGGTCTCTGGAAAGGCCCCTGAAAAGAACCCAGTGGGTTTAAACATAACATAGTTTACATTATTTTGCTACATTAAGCTTTATCAAATATATTTAAAAGGTACAGTGGGGGGGGGGAAAGGAGGTCAATGTCTACTTGAGAAGCAGTTTTGCTTGAATAGAGAGGCAAACTGTACATTGTAGGGTTCTGTTAAAAAGTGATACATTGGGGGCTTCCCTGGTGGCGCAGCGGTTGAGAGTCCGCCTGCCGATGCAGGGGACACGGGTTCGTGCACCCGGTCCGGGAGGATCCCACATGCCGTGGAGCGGCTGGGCCTGTGAGCCATGGCCGCTGGGCCTGCGCGTACGGAGCCTGTGCTCTGCAACGGGAGAGGCCACGGCGGTGAGAGGCCCGCATACCACAAAAAAAAAAAAAAAAAAAAAAGTGATACATTGGGAAAGACCAACCCATCCTGAAGGAGCACGGTAGGGGCGGGAATTGAAAGGAGCTCAGTGCTTAGTTTAACAAGAAGAGAAAAAAGGAATTACCTGGTCACCCAGGTAACTATGTACAGATAGGAAACTGGACATTTTAGGATCTTAGTTGGAAGAAGAAAAAAAAAATCAGAGTGGGTAGTTATTACTAGCTACTACTATTACTACTACTACTACTATTACTAGCTATTGCTAGTTCTCCCTTGTTCTGACAAAGGAAAAGTTGAAAAAAAAAAACCAATATATAGGGCTTCCCTGGTGGCGCAGTGGTTGAGAATCTGCCTGCCAATGCAGGGGACACGGGCTCGAGCCCTGGTCTGGGAGGATCCCACATGCCGCGGAGCAACTAGGCCCATGAGCCACAACTACTGAGCCGGCGCGTCTGGAGCCTGTGCTCCACAACGAGAGGCCGCAATAGTGAGAGGCCCGCGCACCGCGATGAAGAGGGGCCCCCGCTTGCCACAACTAGAGAAAGCCCTCGCACAAAAACGAAGACCCAACACAGCAAAGATAAATTAATTAATTAATAAACTCCTAGCCCCAACATCTTAAAAAATATATATATATATAAAGAAGAAGAGGGGGGAGTTTGTGGAGGTATAGAAACAAACATACCAAATTACTTGGAAATGTTTTAAGATTTGAGCCTAAGATTGTATTTGTGATCCAGAACAATGCTTCTCAAACTTTAATGTGCCTATGGATCTCCTGGTGCTCTTATTAAAATGAGGATTCCAATTCAGTAGATATGAGTTAGGGCTTGAGATTTTGCATTTCTAATAAGCTTTCGGGTGACGCACATGTTGCTGGCCTGTACATCACACTTTGAGAAACGAGCATAAAAAGTCTAACAATGTTCACTGATTGTAGAGGAACTTTCTGATGAGAGCTTCTGGAAGGCAGGAAAAGCACAAATAATGTGATTGTGTCTACAAAACATCTAGGAATATAGCAAGCATTCAGTACATGTTTATTCAATCGGTGGTCCCTTCCATTTTGGAGTTTATCTTCATCCCAAAAAAATCTCAACTATTTTAAACTAAAATTATTTAATTTCCTAATAAAATATGTGAAAGCAAGGAGAAAAAGGCCTATTTGCCACAGCTTCTGCTACTCCTCTCCCAAGTCAAAACAGAAATTCATATACATTTATGTATAGTAACTATCTTCAAAGTAATTATGTTTCTTAGATTTTTGCCAAATTTAATTAAGCTTTCTCAGAATTTAAAGGCTTAATATTAGAAAAGCTTATTGTAAAGTGCTTCACATTAATTTTAGGTGACTAGGACTGAGCTTGGCTTACAGTATGTGCTCAATGAAGATTTATTGACATATATAAGACTTAAATTTTATTTTTGTATTAATCTTAAGTAATAAAAGCAATAATCCTATCGGGTAGGCAGAATATCGTCTTCATTTAAAAAAACTGAGGTAGAGAGAGGTTTAGAATTCTTACAAGGTCCCTGAGCCAGCAGGAGACACAGCTAAGACCTGGTGCTTTGTTCTTTGGACCCTAATGCTTTTCCTTCTTCATATCACAGTGTTGCTTCAATACAGTGAAAATTAACCAGAGAAGCAAATGAGATATCATAGTGTGAACTCCAAAAGAAAAGTGTCTAAACATTCTAGAGAAAATAGTTCATTTAAAGAAAAAACACATTCTACTAATTTATTACAATAACAAATAAATTGCCACTTTTTAAAGTAAAGGATATCTTTAATTTGACAATGCTGCCTCTAAAAATAAATAAGAAGGTAATATTGATGATAAATAATAAATTCAGGGAAGGTATGATGTATATTATTTAATATCAATCTATAATGTTCTCCACTACCCCCTTTGCAATTGGGAAGATAGTATTATGACAAGTATCCACATTTTCAATAGTGCTTGACTAGCTATTACTTCTAGGTCAGGGATGTTAGTGGGTGAGCCTAATGTGAACCCTATCCCGGTGGAAGTGATAGGAGACCAGGATGGCTATTCGAGAAACAAAGTTGCAGGGGGGAGGAGCATGATAATAAGCAATGAAGCTGCAGTAGTCATGAGGGCATATGGAATAGTCTGACGTACATAGAATCCTGGGTATGATTAATTAATCAAGAGATCCCCAGAAATAAAATCATAACACATCCCCCAAGGTCTTTATTAACGTTATAACAAAACTTGTCCAGTGTTAACTTACAAAGGCCTATGTGAGCCACCAGCTACAGAACAGAGCTTCTAGCCTAACTCCCAGATCACAGACCAGAGCCTTTTGTATGAAGAAACCACATACTGTTGAGGAAAGACTCAGTTTTACCTTCACCAGACTGTACTGTGAACTCTCCTTTAAGACTTACCAAAAAGGACTTTTAACTCAATAGCTGTACCTTGCCAAAAGAGGAATGCCCAAACTTTGGGGTGATATTGCTGTAGATCTACGTTAAAACCAGTTCCTTTGGATCTTGGATCACCGTGTTCCAATTCAGTAACTATGCTACAGAAAACCACTAACTGGCCTAAATAAAAATTACTGCTATGATTATAACAAACACAATCAGAGGGTGACTTCAAGTCAGCGACAATCAACCCTAGGTGTGGTCTGCTAAGTGAAGCAAATTCACAGAGCTCCCAGTATTTTTATGGCAAAACATTTCTCCATCCTCACACACAGGAATCATGAAAAGCAACTGTCGGATTACCTGAAGGAGAGCAGTATTTCTCTGACCTTCCCACAGGAGCACCACATAGATCCATTACGTGAATGGTGCCATGCTGATAGGATCCCAGAGCAGGAAGCAGGAGTAGAGATAAATCCCTGGGAAACAAGGAGGCTCCTACTTCCATGAACTCCCTGTGGTCCAATCATCTAAGGCAGTGCTTGTCTTACTGTGTACAAATCACCTGAGCATATTATTAAAATACAGATTCTGATGCAGTAGGCCTGGAATGGGTTCTGATATCTGCATTTCTAACGAGTTCCTAAGTGAAACATTGCTAGTTCCTAAGTCACACTCTGAGAAGCAAAGCTGACATGGGATAGTTCCTCCAGAATGAATTAGTCTTGCCAAGGAGTCACAGTGACAGATGAGGACTCGGATTTTGGATATTCTGCTCTTAGCCTTTTAACTGTGTCCTTTAAGAGGCTATCAAATTTGAGGCAGGTATAAAACCAAAAAGAGGTCTCTAGCTGGCACAGGTTCCAGTAAAATGGTTCTGCCCTTTAGGCCTGGATGACGTATGAAGTTTATGGCAAGCCCTGATGGACGAATCTAGAAAAGGCACTTGGAGTTTAGAATTAATGAAGGCCAAGCACCCTTCAACAAGTATGATCTTTTGGTTTGATACCTGGCTCCAATGTTGGATGGGACATCAGAGGACCAGCCATTCATCCAAGGCTGCCATCAAAAACTAGGTGCTATCAGATCAACTTAGCTGTAAAGTCAGGGTTACTCAGCAGCTTTCCATAATTAAGTAGAAGTGGTTTATGCAAGCAGGCCTGAAAGAGCCCCAAAGGCATGAGTAAGTTGCAAGAGCTTGTTCACATCATCAGGAGCACGACTCCAGCAATAGGCTGCCACAAGCCAAAATCGTACTTTAAGATTATACCACATCTCAGAAATAATACTGAGAACAATGGACAAGGCAAATAATTTCTGTGTACAAAACTCTGAGGAGTCACTTGAGATCCTCCACTTTACCTGGAAGGAACAATGGATTGGAATCAGGATTTATATAAGTTACCTAATATTTGATTAGAAATATTACAAAGAGGGACTTCCTGGGTGGCGCAGTGGTTAAGAATCCACCTGACAATGCAGGGGACACGGGTTCGAGCTCTGGTCCGGGAAGACCTCACATGCCATGGTACAGCTAAACCCGTGCGCCACAATTACTGAGCCCACGCGCCGCAACTACTGAAGCCCGCGTGCCTAGAGCCCGTGCTCCACAACAAGAGAAGCCACTGCAATGGGAAGCCCGCGCACCGCAATGAAGAGTAGCCCCCGCTCGCCACAACTAGAGAAAGCCTGCACGCAGCAAAGAAAACTCAACACAGGCAAAAGTGAATTATTTTTTTAAAAAAGAAAGAAATATCACAAAGAGATTTAAGGACCCAAGTAGTGCACATGAATGTTCACTAGAAGACGTTCTCTGCAGAAAAACTTGTTAGTAACCATGTGGCTGGATAATGCATTGAGGATATTTTTCACATGGCAAAGAGAGCTGGACATTTGTTCAGTGAGCTTATGAAGAAAGGAGCCGTTGGGGCTTCCCTGGTGGTGCAGCGGTTGAGAGTCCGCCTGCCGATGCAGGGGATGCGGGTTCGTGCCCCGGTCCGGGAAGATCCCACATGCCACGGAGCGGCTGGGCCCGTGAGCCATGGCCGCTGAGCCTGCGCGTCCGGAGCCTGTGCTCCGCAACGGGAGAGGCCACAACAGTGAGAGGCCCGCGTACCGCAAAAAAAAAAGAAAAGGAAGGAGCCCTGGTGGTTAGGCACAAACATGGACTATCTTTCACCAAGGTATGACCTGCAGTTTCAGGCATCCAGTGGGGGTCTTGGAACATATCCCCCATGGATAAGGGGAGACTACTGTATTCACTAAGTGCATGGATATATATATATATGTATATATATGAAATACGTAATTTACTCCCATGACTTTTCTTTTTCTCTCACTATTATTCATTTTTACAGATATTCAAGACAAGACTACAACATAACTAGTAAAGAAATAAAAATCACCAAGTGATCCTTGTCTCAGAGAACAGTAGTCCCACGATGCTGACTCTCAATGCAGTAACTGTAGAGACTGTGGGTTGTCTCCAAGGGGGAATGGCTGGTGTAAACACACATGCCTTGAAGAGTCAAGGGTTAAAGGACACTGAAGACAAAATTTGTGACTGTCTAATCCCCCTACTGGTCACGTGTTGCACAGTGTGGTCTTGGCCACTGGCTACAGCTAATCAATCCAATGGAACAGATACTTGATTCGAACTGAGCCAACATAATTCTCTCTCCCAGAATTTGAAATTTCAACAGAAAAACAAAGAGACTGGAAGTGGGTGGTGCTGTCATGTTTAGGATGGGGTTCTAAAGAAAATGTCTGCAAGCTTTGACTGATGAGGTCCTTGACACTGCCTTGTTCTTTTCTTTCTTAAGGCTCAGTTCGACATTTTCTCCTAAACTGAGAACACCTCAAAAACTTTTCCAACCAATCCCTCTTTATAAGTATGACAGAGCCAGATATAGTTGCTTACAACCAACAGAATCTATAGATTTGAAAACTATTGTGATAATATTAGTCTATAATTATCTAAAAATACTGAGCAGGAATTGCAAAAATAAAAATTAGTAACACTGAAGGCTATTGGATATATACAAAGCTTTTCCCCAAGTTGTTCCTCAATTCTGAAATATTCTATTTTCCATCCTAGCCTGTCTTCTCAAGAAAGAACCTAACAGAATTTCTACTCAATGTGTCTTGATAGAAATCTAACTGCAATATTTACTGAGGCTCTAGTGAATTATTTAGAAAGTTTTACAAAAAAGTCTTTTAGGAGTAAGTAATGGATAGTCAGGCTGGATTTGGCAGTGGATTATAGAAAGTGGTTTTCCTATGCATCAAGTAATGGCAGCTCAACTATCTCTAGCCACACATCACTCTTTATAGAGAGACATGTCCGTGTGGTGAAGACTTAACACTGAGTGAAACCTGCAGCAGGGAGAATTTAGAAAATTAATTGATTAGTGTTCTCTTTCTCCGTGCTGTAGACGTAACCTTCTATTTTAGGAGAGATATCCTGTCCATAGTATAGCTATTTCTGGTTTCATAAATGAAGGTGTATTTATAGTTGAACACAAAATATGTTTCACTTCAGAAGCCTGAAATCACCAAACATACGAAGTCTGCCAAAATGAAGTAAATAAAACCCCTTTCTTTGTCAAAAATTTTCTAATTCTTTCTGTTTAGAATATCTTTAGCTCTGATACATACACAGCCAACACATACAAAGAGATTCCAGTTCCACAGATGAATGTACTAGGGCTACAGTCTCCATATAAACAGTAGTTAAAGCTATATAAAATCTATACTCATTTCTAATTCTGCAAATTTATACAGTCCACAGTATTTCAGCAGGTTTTTACCTTTAAAATGTACCTTCCACTGAGAGTATAAGAGCCACACACACACACAAAAATAGAAATTCTTTCCTACCTCCTCACCTTATACAATCTAAGTCTATTCTACATCATTCTAATAAAATAGAATGTATAGTTATAAACTTATCATTAATTAGTATTGGTTGAATTTAGAAAGGTATGCTGAACTCAGAAAATGAAGCCAAACTCTATTTAATTACAGCGCACAATTACATCTCTACTCACCTATATTATTTCATTCTCCACAACCATATATCTCTTCTCCCATTTTAAATCTTATTCCTTTAATGAAAGTTTAAGGGCTCCCAAAAGATTTCTTAAAAGGTTTAAATTTCAGATGTAAATGACTAGTAGTGCTACAATCTCAAGAATTTCTTTCTAAAAAGTGAAACTTATTAATTCAAGTGAAGAATAAATGACTTGACCAAAGTCACCTTGTTAGTGAGCAAACTCAATGACCCACACCAAGTACTCCTGATTCATCATACATGCATCAATTACATTAGGGGAAGAAAAGGGAAATAGTTTAATTAAAATATATTTCTATGAGCATTCAAAATCCAAGTGTTTATAATAAGAAGCTTTTAAAATAAATGTTTCAAAATACAATGTGTAAACAATTAAAAAATAATATATTTGGTAGATAAAATTTTGGATGCTAAAACTACAATAAAAATACTTAATAACTAGCGCTATGTAATATCCTACCCTATATCCTAAATAATGATTATTGCATTTATTTCTCCTTACATTTCTTAGCATTAGAAAAAAATTTAATGAGAAGGAAAAAAATTACTGAGAGAAAAGAGAAGAAAAGTGAAATAAAATTGGTAGGAAATTGTTCATTTTAATAACATTTTTAAGTGATTCTTTGGAGATACAAAATAAATTTATGAACACACAGTCAAAAGGTGAGCCCTTCAAAAGGATCCCTTTCTTCTCATTTTAGTGGATGGATTCCGTTCTTTTATGAAAAGCGCGATGCTAAGTTTCAGGTACAAAGTTTAAGTTTTTTTTCGGGTTTTAGTGACTTTTTAAAGTATAGATAAATTTGACTGTGAAGCAACATTTTTTTAAAAAAATGCTCACAAAACAGGCAATTTTCACATTAAAAGTTCCCTTAACGTTGAATAAGTCATCTAAATATGAATGTTTTCTTTTTTCTTCAAATCCTCTCAGGAAATTTTTCTCTATGAAAGAAACATGAAAAATGTGGAAAGTCTTTTTGTGCATCAAAAGACAATCTACTTTCCCACTTTCTTTGTAAAGCAAATGTCTTAAAGAGTGTTTTTCTATCATGACCTCTATTTTGGTACCACAATCACCGCTGTTTAACTTCTAACTGTAACCACCAGTCCCCGTGAAATGGCTTCGCCCTGTTACTACAGTCCTAAATGCTAAATGCAAAAGGATGTGCAGCATCACATTTGGCCTCTTTGTCATTTTCTGGTTTCCTACCACATTCCTCTGAGAATCTGTTCTCGCTTCCTTGACGCTGCCCTCCCCATAGACACTCACCAAGCCCCTCATATGCCTCACTTTTACCACCAGGAATCCATCCACAGCCCTTTTCTTTTCCCAACGTATATATTCTTCCTGGACAATTTCCCCCCAGAAGCTAACTCTATCTTTTGGTTATTCCCTGATCTGTCTCTCCACCAAAACCTCTCTCTGAATACTGAACTCCTCTTCTACAGTTCATTAGAAAGAGGAGCTCATTACCTTCTCCAAGTAGTTCCCCAGAAGCACTTCATGCACACCCCATTCAAAACAGAATGAATCCTCTCCCCACCGACTGCTGCCCCATCTTCTTAAATCCCCTTCTCTATGAACTCCTCAAGCCAGAAACCCCAGGAGCCGCTTGAACTCTTCCTTTTCTCTCAGCAATGACCCCAAAACACGTCTCCAAGCCCTGACAATTTTACCTCCTAAGTCACTCTCAGATAAAGTACCTACACTGTCCTATTTTTCGTAATGAAATGTATCAATTACTACAAAGCAATACTTTTCGCACTGCAGAAAAAGTCAAAATAAAGATAATAAAGAGGAAAATTAAAACCATAATCTTCATCCAAAGATAAATATTCTTAATACTTCAATATATATCCTTCTACATAATTTTCTTGCTTCTATAGCCCATTTTCCTGTCAACCATAACCCCCCTTCTAATCCATCCTTCACAGGAGGAAAGAGCGATGGTATAAAATTCAAATATGATTCTGTAATTTCCCTGTTTAAAATCCCTGTGTGGGGCTTCCCTGGTGGGGCAGTGGTTGAGCGTCTGCCTGCCGATGCAGGGGATACAGGTTCGTGCCCCGGTCCAGGAAGATCCCACATGCCACGGACCGGCTGGGCCCGTGAGCCATGGCCGCTGAGCCTGCGCGTCCGGAGCCTGTGCTCTGCAACGGGAGAGGCCACAGCAGGGAGAAGCCCACGTACCGCAAAAAAAAAAAAAAAATCCCTGTGTGTGTGTGTCCAACATTGTCTTCAGGATTAAAGTTCAGAATCCACAGCATGGCATAAATCACTGCTGGCTTTGCCTCTTCCTTCACTGCCAACCATTTTCTCCACTACTTTCTTTGCTTCAACCATTTCCATTTTCTCGCATCCTCTGTATATGACTCTACATATACTGTGACCTCCGCTCGGTGAGACTTATCCTGTCCTCCTCCATCTGGCTGACTATTATTTGTCCTATTAGTTCATCGAATCCTGCAACTGCTTGCCTCAGTTATTGAGAGCAGAGTGGTCCTTCTCTATTCTCATCATTCTCTCATAATTCCCTGAGCAGATCTTTTATAGACCTTATTGTCTGAATATTGTAATTGCTTCATCGGCTCCCACTGTTGAAGGAAAACCCAATGCAAAGGCATCTTCTTTATTAGCCTTCAGCAGTATGGTTTAAAGCTATGTAGTTTGGAATTAAAGAAATGGGGATTTTATCCACAAATCTTTTATTTACCTCAGTGTAACCCTGGGTAAAGCAGTCCATCTGAGCCTCAATTTCTCCATCTGTGAAATGAAGTGATCCCCTATTTAAGAGATTACCAGCACAAGATAAGTCAGCGGTAATCAACTGGGGCAATTTTGCTCCCAGGGAGACGTCTGGCAATGCCTGAAGATATTTTTGGCTATTATCACTGGAGGCGGAAAGATGCTACTGGTATCTAGAGAGTAAAGGTCAGGGATGCTTCAACACACCCTACAATGCATGGGACAGCCCCACAACAAAGGGGACACCCAAGTCCCATTGTCAGTATTCCCATGGTTGAGAAAGCCAAAAGGCAATGCAGGTGTGATTTCAGGCCAGCACACGCCCATGTTAGTGCTTGGTAAGTGGCAGGGATTGTTCACATCAAGAGATTCACGTATTTCCAACTTCTTACAGAATTTGAATTTGTGCTGCTTCATTTATTACGTTTTATATGTGGTAGATTAGCTCATTGTTCCACAAGTATTCACTCCCTGTATCCTCCAACTCCATGGGAGAAATATACTCCCTCATCCATTGACTTGCTTTGACCACTGGAATGTCAACAGAAGTGGCAATGGGCCAGCTCTGAGCCTCACCTTCAAGCGGCACTGCATGCTTCCACTTGCTCTCTAACTCCTGCCAATAACCAAAAGAACAGCTTTCTCCTGAGCGCTTTCCCTTCATCACAGCCCCAAAATAAACACTTAGGAAACAGATCTCAGCACATCCCCACAAGCCAAAGCCTGGAACACAACTGCCTGGACCCAACCCAGAGCTTGGTGTTAAGCTAAGATTAGCCAAACCCTAACTGATCCACAGACACACAAACATGAAATACACGCTGCAGCTCTCTGTCCCTGAGATTCTGTGGTTGCTTCTTACACAGTGATAACTGACTGATAAACAATACGCCTTTTTATCTTTATTTTTACATGCTTTTTCCCACATTAAAAAAAAAAGAAAACTTAACAGCAAGACATCTTTCTTACCAGAATGAAATCTCTCACAGAGGAATACCCGATGACAGCATAACATTACCTACTGAATGCATTTTTCTTCACTTCACGTTCAAGGTTATATACTTATATATGAAAGGTTTTCTTTCCAAAAGAAAATGAGTCCCAAAAGGGACCAAAATTTGGCTATTTATTAAGAAATTATTCAGAAAAAGCACAGGAGAGGAAGAAGATAAGAAACAAAGCAACAGCTGGGATGCACTTTATGCCATCTCATGTAATTTGGAAAAGAAGATGTAAATTACGATAAACTTTTCTAGACAGGAAAATTAAAGTAACTCTACTCCGAATATCTTAAGTTATAGTAATGTTCTTTATGTTTAATATTCTTTTGCTCTATGTGCCATTTCTTTGGTTCTTGATTTCCTGTTATTTATATGATATAAATTAAGGACATTAACTAGAGGATCAGTATATTATCCTTCTCATTGCCTTAAATGCTATAAACTTTAGTAGCAATGTTGCCCATAGTAATTATTCAATAAGTGTTTTATTAGTGAAAAATACCTTGTCAATCACATTTTATACTGTCTTTACTTCCTACTAGTACTGTTATCAAATTTTTTTCTTATTTAATACAAAAGTTTATCAACTATATCTGAAAACTGGCCCCACTAATCTAACAATGCTTGTCAATCATTCTTTTCCCTTGTCCTTTTTTTTCAGACTACAAATGAATTGTTAGAAATGGCCATCCTAATTATCTATGGACAAATTTTGCCTGTAAGTCAGAAACTGGCACAGTTTCTTTCTTATGTTATTTTCATTGTTTACATGAGCATAATCATATGTATCAGACTCTCAAAGGTAGCTGTGGACAGAGAGAGAGAAATTGACAGATTTCAGCACAACTCTTAAGGAAAAACTAGTCATATAATCACATGCAAAAATCTTTATCTCCTATCCTTATATAAGAGTGAAAAAATTGCACGTTACTATTCTAGTTTTCCTTCAGATGGATATTGATAAACCAAGTTAATATTCTGTAAAGACAAGAAAACATCATGAACATTTTTGGCACTGTATTCTTCCAATATCTTCTAACTGTACACATTGACCAAGGACTCTTGCCAAGAAGAAAACAGATTTATAAAGTACAAGATATGCAAAATATCTCCATCACAAATGACTTATTATATAAATTCTGCTGTTGAGAAATCTAGTTTACTTTACTGAAAAATCACGAGGGCATCAGCACTGATGCCCAGTACTACAGAAGCAAAGCTTTCAACAGTCCCTGCCCTCCCCACAGCCCACCCTGGGCATCTCAACTTCCAGCTTCCCCAAATACAATTCAATTTTAATATAAGCAACACGATTTTTAGAAGGAGGGATAAAACTGCAATATTCTTTCATGCAGAGTGAAGATCCAGTTAATGAGCAATAATTAATCAGAACAGCTTGCTTCAAACTACATTCTTATTGAGAATTATACGGAGTCTATAAAACTGATAGTCTAGAGAGCTCTAGGAAAAAAAAAAAAAATTTCTCCATGGTATCCTTGCTCAACTAACACTGCTAAGAAATGGAGCATCTTAACCTGAGAGGAGAGAAATAGCTGTCATAAACAGGTTCCTTACTATTCCTGGAGTATAAATAAAATTTTGAACTGCCTGTTTAAGCTCCTTTTCTTTGCTGCTAATATTCTGTTCTGAAGCTTTGTTGATGGATGCCAACTCTAAATATCACCTGTGGAGGAGATAAAACTCAAGTTTACAGTGAGGTGTATGACTGTGTCACGGCTAAGAAGATTTGGTACAACAATTTTACAACAGCCAAAATATATATATTCTTGCTTAATGTCAAATATATGGAAATAAAAATATACCAACCAAATCTCAATTACACTGAAAAAGAACAGTGAACCTTGTACTGTACCCTTACAAGGAAGCATTCTATAACCAACTTTGCTTACATTTCTCCTTCTAATAAAGACAATCCCTCCACTGTCTGACCCTACTTCTATTGCTGTGTTGACCCCTCTCCATTGTGATTACTTATTGTTTTCCTTAATAGAATATTAGAGTCAGGGAGGAAGGACCTACGTTTGCATGCTCCCTGTACTTTTAGCACCTCTCAGAATCTCAGGTCTGAAAGAAATATTCAACATATGCTCACTCAGTTGAATTCAACAGTGAAATCAAACTCTTCATTCTCCCATCTCTTCGCTTTGGTGAGCTCAATCACCAAACCACCTAACGTCAACCTGCAGAAAACATTTTCCACTTTGCTAAAAAGCAGCAAAACTCAGATTCTTCTCCTTAGTAAGCGATGATATTTATCAAAGCAGTTCAAAATATTTTAAAGGATATTACTATTCTAGGAAGAGCCATTTAAAATTGGAATTATTTTAAATATTAGCATACATATATTAAAGGGGATGGAAGAATAAAATTCAGAATTGTAAAGAACAACTCCAAGCAAATTCTACACTTACTAGACAAAAATATTTGAGATAATGGTGGGGAGATAGAGAAAACTTAAGAAGTATGAATAATATGCAAAGTGGGCAACTCTCCCACCAGATAATTTTTAGAAGGATGATTCTAACTCTTTATCATTTGACATGTATATACTCCTACGGTAATAATTTATATAGGCGTATCTTATAATACATTTTTGCCTAGTGCTTAGTGGATCAATTGTGGTTTACTACGAAAACTCAAATGACAAATAATGTGTTCAATAAATGGCTGTGGTGATAGTTGTGGTAGGAGCAGACACAACTGTATTAATAAGTAGTATTATTAATCTTACAAACACTCAGTAAATTCATTATTCCAACTGTCATCAATACTTCCATCAATAGTTTCAAATATCAGTTTGAGTCAATAAGACAAAAATATTTATGTATATATAAATAGCCTCACTATAAAAATAACATACATATTGACAATAACTAGGAATAAAATAAAAATTGAGTTCCCCCAACTAAGATATTTCTCTCTACCTAATTTACCAGGCCACTAGAAATGTTCTTAGTGCCATCAGCCTAGAAAGATATGTTACGTATGCAAAATATTATTGATACCTAATTGATACCTAATTGATACTTACTATATATCAATGACACTTATAAAGCCCTGTACATGTTAGTCCCTTATCAAGTCCTCATAACAACTCTTTTAGGTTAATATAGTTTTTATCTCCATTTTACAGATGAGGAAACTGAGGCACATAGACATTAGGTAAATTATCTAAGGTCACAAAATAAGAGTTAGAGTTAAGCCCAGAGGATGCAACCCCAGAGACCATACCTTAAGGTCTAGAGTGCAAAATAAAAGAAAAATCACCATCCAATCCATCTAAATATGACCCTGACTGACACCAAAAAACAAACAAACAAAAATCACATTAATTGAACATCAACCACAGATTAGGTACTATGCTGAAGAAATGTGTCTGAGTCTATTTAGACAGCTATCACAGAATACCATAAACTGGGTGGCTGATAAACGGCAGAAATTTACTTCTTACAGCTCTGGAGGCTGGGAAGTCCAAGATCAAGGAGCTAGCAAATTTGACCTTTGGTGAGGACTCACTTCCTGGTTCATAGGAGGACGTCTTCATGCTGCATCCTCATATGGCAGAAGGGGTGAGGGAGCTCCCTGGGACTTCTTTTATAAGGGCACTAATCCCATTCATCAGGGCTCCATCCTCATGACCTTATCATCTCCCAAAGGCCCCACCTCCTAATATTATCTCATTGGGGATTAGGTTTGAACATATGAATTTGGGGGAGACACAAACATTCATTCTATAGAAACATGGTTACCAATATAAGACATAAATTCTGTTCTTAAGAAAGTAACAATACTCGATGAATAGAGAATTCTGGGGACAGGACCTGCTAGTGAAGAAAGGATGCTGTGAAATGACTAAGAACTAATTTTGAATAGATGTAACAGAGATTATAGTGGACATTTAAAGCTATGAATATTCGATAACATTTTAAGTGGCAAGAAACTGCAAAGCACTGAAGAATTTTAAATTGCAGAATGACACATGAATATTATATTAAAATCTTAATCTGTTAAGTCACTGGGGATCAGCAGAGGAAAATGCTAAAGTAGTTAGTCCAGCCAAGAGGCTGTTGCAATAAAAAAAAAGAAAGTGTCAAGAGGAACAGGAAGAAAAAAGTAAATTTGAGAAGAAAAGCTCTATTTTAACTAACATGGAGAAGAAGAAATTTGAGTCATTGAAGTTCTCAGTCTGAGACTCAGGGTAAAAATGATGATACCATGCACAGAAATGGGAAGGATGGGATGAAAAGTTGTTTTTGAGAAAAGGATGAGAAATTTACATTCAAACATAATATTTAATGTGCTAGCAGGATATCCAGGTAGAAATATATATAGCAGGCAGCTGAGAGACAAGACTAGGTTAAGAATGAAACATTCAAAGAAACAAAAATAGAAAGAGGAAAGATAAAAAGAGTGAGGGAAAAATGATCTTAGAATCAGGATGAGGGTCCACAACAAGGTGCCAGATACAAGGTGATGACAGGACAGTTCTAAGGATGGAGCTGCAAATGAAATGAATTAGTAGTATTTCTTTTTCCCTAAGAGCACTCTTCATCAAACTGTTGGGCAGCATGAGAAATGAAGTGCCATGCTATTACCACTTGACATCATCTCTCTTAACTTCCAGACGTGCCCTGAAAAAGTATACCCCAGTAAGACTGCAACACAAATAAACCAGAGTGAACTAAATTAATGTTCCTAAGCTTTCCACCAAAGGTCCATTAATCTGTTTCACAGTAAGGATTAAATGTATTAAATGCATGAAAAGACTATATTTAAAGCTGAAATTATAATAAACACTCAGAGAGACAGTACCTTCAAACGAAAAAACAGCAGGTAGTTCATGATCACCAGGATAAGAGGCAACTCAAAGTAAAATTACACGTAACGCAGGAATGTTTAATGTGAAACCAGGTCCTGCCTCAAAGGGGTGATTGCTACAGAATTTCTTCTGCAAAACACTCAAATGAAGGATCAGTAAAGAAGAAATGTCCAAGCATACAGTCTCACAAAACACTCCACAACTAGCACCTTTAATCAAAAGATAATCTATTAAATATCACAACACTCCTTCAGTTCTTGTTTTGTTTTGTTTTTTTAGTGTAAGGTCATAGTTATCAGCACCTCATGGGAGCGATCAAAACTGGATTTGCAGACTTCTACAGTATGTTGACGATCACTTACAATAAAAATCAGAATGAGAAAGGGAAACTGTCTGAGAGGACCATTGAGCCAGGTAATACATTCAGTCTAATATATCCACACAGCAGGAACCAAATTAAAATGTAGATAGAATTCTAATATAGTCCAACTGTAAAGACTTGCTCCAGCAAACAGCTAATCCTGAAGATACAAAATTGGTTACATTAATTATTTTAGACATTTCTACATGTATAAACATGTAAGTTAAAATAGCATCAAGATCACAGTGTATGAGATAAAAAGGGCAAAACACACATAAGTTAGAACCACTCTCTTACCTGATGCAAGATCAGGTCATAAAATAATACTTACGTGATTCAAAAGAATGCAGATGATTTCAGTGGATCACAAATTATGTACTTAAATTCAATATGCCTTCTAATGGCATCTAAATTTTTCCTGAGAACAAAGCAGGTTGTAATCTGTTACTTTCCATCTTCCGTCTCCTGTCCAATTCTTTTTCCCCATTTCCTTTCCCAGCTGAGCTGTGATACCACTGTCAGTTTCAGCTGCTCTGGGAAGGAAAGGAAGATTCCTGTAGTAAAGAAGCACATTTCTGTAATTTCCAAGGGGCTTTTTGACAGAGATGGAGGGATCTTGTAGACAGGCCTTGCAGACAGCTGTCTGAAGGAAATCACTGTTCTGCTTCAGTTAAAAAAAAAAAAGAGGAAATAAAAAAGAGGAAGAAAAAAAGGAATGAAAGAAAAAAAGAAAGCATGTTCATGGATAAGGCACTAAGAAAACAGTTACAATGACATAATCAACCTACTACACTGTTAACCATCCTGGTCATGGCAACGTAATAATAAAACAACTGAAAAGATTAAGATAAGGGTAGATTCAAACCTAGGGTATTTATTTATTTTTCTGGAAAGATGAATCTGAATTTTTATATAAATAAGGTTTATAAAACCCTGAATGTAGTAAATTAGAAGAGGGTAACAGTGTTATTTAAACTTCTGAATAGAAAAGAAAAAGATGATAACCTTTGAAATTTGAGTGAAATTTTTCAACTATAGAATTTGCTATTTGAAGCAAATTTGTAAAACTGATCATAATTTTAACCATAAAAAAAGCTTAAATATTGAATAGCAGAGGTTTTATTGGCTAAATTTTCTAATAAAAATGTAATAAAGCTAGAAATAAATAATAAGAATCTGATCATATCTTCAAAATTTTGAAACATATTTGTGTTGGTTTCCTAGGGCTGCAATAATGAAGCACCACGAACTGGATGACTTAAACAACGGAAATTGATTGTCTCACAGTCTGAAGACTTAGAAGTCTGAGATCAAGTTGTTCTCAGGGCTGGATCCTTCTAGGGACTATGAGGGACAGTCTGTTTCATGCATCTCCTCTAGCTTCTGGGAGGCTCAGGCATTCCTTAGCTTGTAGATGGTGTGCTCCCATGTACATGTCTGTCTCTGTCAAAATTTGCCTTTTATATAGGACAACAGTCATATAGCATTGGGGTCCACGCTATTGACCTCATTTTAACTTAATAACCTCTATAAAGACGGTATTTCCAAATAAAGTCACATTCTGAAGTTAGGATTCCAACATTTCTTTAGGGAGGGAACACAATTCAACCTACATCAACATTCTTTAGGGTAGATTAAAGTTTCATACAATATGCGTTCTGTGCTCCCTGTGGGAGCATCAGTGAGCACAATTCCATGATATCAGGCCTGGCCTCAGGACTCGCTTTGACAGATGAGATGTGAGTGGAAGCAACATGTACCCCTTCTGAGCAGAGACGGGGAGCCAAGACCATCTTTCCCTTGGTCACTATGGCAACATCATCCCAGATAGGGCTGCTCCTTTAGCCCGAGCAGGAAAAGTCATCACCTACACATAAAGGACATGGAACCTCCTTGTGGATGTAAGCCACTAATATTTTGGGAGTAATTAAAACTACAGTAAACCTAGTCAAATCTATCCCAAAACCCTCTAGATTACCTCAAAGAAGAAAACCAAAGTAAAAAAAAAAAAAAAAAAAAAAGTAAAATTTCAGACTGTCTAAAACAAAATGAAAAGAACACTTCATAGTAAAATCTATGCGCTACAGCAAAGCTGTAACCAAAGGAAAATGCATCCCCTAAAATACATTCATTACCAAAGAAGAAAACTGTAAAAGTTCAAAGAAAGTAATAATCATCTTAAGAAATCAGAAACATATGAAAGAAAATTTTTTTAAAGTAGCAAGAGAGAGTTTTAAAAGACTAAAACAGACCTTATTAAAAACAAAAGGGTAAAGGATAACTAAATCTTAAAGAATGTTCTAGAAAAACAGTATCAACATAAACAAAACCCTTATTAGGACAGACGTCATGAGACAAAGAAAAGAAGCTAGAGAAAAGAGAAAGTGGGAGAGAAATGACAGCATAAAGAGGATGGAAATTTAAGAAAGGTAAGAAAGACAGAAGCAAAATTAGGAATGAGAAAGGACACAAACACAGACTCTTGGGAAATTAAATACTCTTCAAGCTTACTTCCCAACATTCCCAGCTCCCACACTTGGCTGTGGCCTTAGGGGAGTACTCGTGGGCCCTTTAACTCTCCAGACCTTCTTCTTCACTAGGGAGAGGAATCACCTGACCTTTGTTCTTCCCTTGATATCACCATTTTCAGAATTTCTTTCCCAATCTTCTTCCCCAGCAATGCACATCAGATGTCGTCTGTCTGAGATCTTATCTTATATCCTGAAAGGTATCTTTAAATCCTTAAAACACACTGAAAGGTAATCGTCTATTTCCAGCCATAGATTTTAAGCTTGTTGAAAGCAGTCATCATTTTCAGTCCTGTCTCTAGATGAAAGACAGGCGGCCCTCGTTTTGCACAGTTCTCTGGTAACTAAGATCAATGGAGCCACGTCAGTTAATGACCCGGCTCAGATGGGCATGAGTTTCAGTTACACAAAATTGTGCAAATCGAGGACTGCCTGAATACAGTTAAGTGCCCAGTATTTGACATATACTAAGTAAAATATTGACGAAGGAATGGATGGATTCTCTAGAGCAGCTTACACACAGACTTGGAGTTGAACAGAATTTTCAAAAAAAAAAAATTTACTAAAAATTAAGATAGAAATAAGGAAAATGAGGACAACATAAATCAGTCCCTGAGAGTATTCTCTTGCAAGACTCAACATTGATCCTGGGTTCCTTCTCTTCCTAATCCCACTCCAGTCATTCAGTTACCCAGTCTTGTTAAATTTTTCTTCTAAATATACTTAGAATTTCTTTCTCCCCTCCCCTATTCTCTATCAACATTAACAAAACTCACTCCTTTTTTTCTCTCATTCAGACTATTAAATAAACTAACTGGTCATACTACAACCAAAAGAAATCAGCCAAAATCTTAAATCAATATTTAATAAATATATACTAAAAAACAGTTTTAAAAACTTTTAACATATTTCAATTCTTGAAAGCATTTCAAACAAAGAGACATTGAAATTTGTCCTTACTGAAAAAAGCAAGAGAAGAACTGAGTAAACAGTGAGATCTCAAACAATGTTTATGATTTAACTTTTATTTAGTTTAACTCAAATTCTGGGAAGAAGCTTTTGATGAAGCTACCATATTTATCTGAATAAATTTATACTGCCTACTAGAATGCACTGAAATTGAGAGGGTCTATGATTAACAGCACTTAGATTTGATGGAATATTCAATAGATTCACAGAGGTGACTTATTTAATAAATTTTGCCTTAGGGAAAAAATTATAGAAAAGTTCTTTAAATGAAGGCAGAAAAGACAGAACCTGTGAAAATCTTTGGGTTGAAACATTTAGACATTTTAATACAAAAATATTACAATAATATTTCACCTATGGATACCCAACTGCTCAGCACAGTGTGTTGAATAGGAATTCCTTCCTCCATTGAACGGCTCTTGCACCTATCAAAAATCAATTGGGCATAATTTTGTGGGTCTATTCCGGGGCTCCTTAATCGGTTCTATGTGTCTATCCCTCTGCCAATGCCACACTTTCAATTAATGTAGCTATATAGTAAGTCTCATTGTCTGGTTGAGTGATTCCTCCCACTTCACTCTTCTTTGTCCAAGTTGTTTAAGCTATCTCAGGTCCTGTGCCTTTCCATATAAATTTTAGAAAAAGCCTGCATAGGTCACACAAAGTCTGCTAGGATTTTGATAAAAACTTATGTTAAACCGGGCTTCCCTGGTGGCACAGTGGTTGAGAGTCCGCCTGCCGATGCAGGGGACACGGGTTCGTGCCCCGGTCCAGGAAGATCCCACATGCCACGCAGCAGCTGGGCCCGTGAGCCATGGCCGCTGAGCCTGCGCATCCGGAGCCTGTGCTCCGCAATGGGAGAGGCCACAACAGTGAGAGGCCCGCGTACCGCAAAAAAAAAAAAAAATTATGTTAAACCTATAGAGTAATTTAGGTAAAAAGGTCATCTTTACTATGTTGAGTCTCCCAATTCATGAATATGGTATGTCTCTCCATTTATTCAGGTTCTTTGATTTTTTTTTCCATTAGCATTTTCAGCGTACAGATCCTGTACAAGTTTGGGAAGGTTTACACCTAAGAATTTCACTTTCTTTCACTTTCCTTCTTCCTAGCTATTCTTCACATCCCGCATATCTCTTAAAATGTATGAGGTTGGATGATACAATAGTTATACAATCATATTCCCTTAAGCAATCACTCTAATGTGCTTCATGTGAACTCTTTGATTTGTATGTGTTCCAGTAAAATATATACAATTGTTTGGTACATGTATTTTTAAGATACATATATGGTATTGTGCTACATACCTCATTCTCATTCTGCCCTTCTTCACTCTACCTTATGTTTTTAAAGTCTATTCCAGTCACTAGGTATGTATCCAGTTGATTATTCCTCATGATGCATACTATTCCATAACACATTTCTGTGTATTTTTCTTACCTTTCCCTCAATTACAGACACCCAGACTGCCTCAACTCCCAGCTATTACAACAAACACCACAATTAATATGCATTTATATGTCCCCAAATGTTCTCTAAAAAATTTTTATATATATATATATATATATATATATATATAAGCAGTAGAGAATCAGAAAGAAGAAAAAGAGGGAGAGAGAACACATATTTTTGCTAAGTGTTGTCAAACTGCTTTCCAGAATAGCTGCACCAGTGTAGGCCGATGATTATTAAATATATTCTTAATTTGCATTCGAAATATACAATCCCATTAAAATAACAAATACACTAAATATATTGCATAAGAGTTGCCAAATACAGAGATAATTTAATTTAAACCTACTATGAAGGTTCGTAATAAAAACAAATTAAGCAAATTGGCCTAGATCATCCTAAAGTATTGCCCTGAGACTACAGCTAGAAAGTAAGCATATTAAACCCAGATTTTAAAAAGCATAACATGAACAGAGAATTTATTGTTCCTTCTTAAACCGCAGGACACCTTTGTCCACCCCTCTGAGCCCTTTCCTAAATCACACTTTCCAGGGATTTAGTGTCCATCTCTCTCTATATTGTCTTTCCTCACATAAAGAGAAAACCCTCTAAAATGCCGCCCAGACAAGCAATAATGATATTTCACATTTCCAGCAGGTAGGAAGTACAACTATCAAATAGTTACATAATTTTATGGAACAATAATTAGCAACATTTGGACCAAAATAAAAATTATCTTAATGAACAGTACCCTCCAAAGTAGTTCAGTGAAATCTTAGATGAAACTTTTTGCCATATTCTACCAAGCACGAAACCTTTCACATTGCTCTGAAGACTATGCATTTACTTATTTATTCCATGCTGTTGTGAAAGGACCAATTTAAAGTTAGTGGCTCTATCTAAAAACTCACAAATGCATAATCTAAAGAAATGCCAAAGTAAACTGCATACATCCCCGAAAGTGATCCAAATGAATCTAGCAATATCAAAAATGTAAAGCCTTTCACATGTGAAGTTATTCTCATTTGGCAAAGGATACTAAGAAGATTAAGGCTTTCGTTAAGCCATTGAATAGTTTTCCATGGACTCTGTCGCTTTGCACCAAACGTTGGATTTTGGTGTTTATGTTAGTTTCTACTACAGTGAGAGTCAAAATATTACAATTTAATACCATTTAATGAAATTCGAAATTACATCTGATTACCAGCTGGGCAGTAAAAAGAGTTTGCTTTAAAATGTACCAGTTATTATTCACCAGATAATTTCTCTCAATGGCTTGTCTTTACCATTAGAGAGCATGTTTGGCCATAACCCCACACGCTTGCAATTTAACTCTTGGAAAGCCCATCAGGAGCAGGTCCAAGGAAGTCTGGATCACCAAGGCCCTTCTCCTTCCTGGCCACTGAGGCACTTCTGATAATGTGCCAATTGACTTTATGCAATTCCCCACTTACAGAAATTCCATTAGACAATTTTTACCCTGAGATGTTTTGCTGCCACTCAAATGTTAGGGAAAAAATATACACCACACATAAAGGAGGAAGGATAGCTACCATCTACTGAGTGCTTATTACATACCAGGCATGATACTAGTTACTTTACTGGAATTACCATGACCAATTCTTATTAATTGCAACCTAGAAGAAGGTACTATTATTATCCCCATCCTACAAGCAAGGAAATGAAAGCCTACATGCAGGTCTTGAGAGAGTATTCAAACTCAGGTTCTCTAACTCTAGAACCCTGTTCTTAAACCCTTAAGCATGTTGCCTATCTGATAACAATAACAAATGTTTGCCCATAACAAAGACCAATGTTTATTCTACTATAAAGTAGCTTCTGTTTATTCCTACTTATGGTAAAAAAATGAATATGCTTCATAAGTTAACATTCAAGTCAAGTTTACACCCTGAGGAGATGGAGTCAAAGAAATAGTACAAGAGGAAAATATTCTTCAAGGTGCAAAAGTTCAATTATCTTTGTTTATACTAAAGTTAGCCCACAGGCAGAATTACTCTGGCAAAAAAGAAACACAGCATAGCTATCCAACAATTACCTTTTATTTACTGTTATGACTTTCTGGATCTTAAGATGCTGTTTCAAGCCCTTTGCCTTCTGAATGAGAGCTATAGCATATATATCCCATTTATTGCTAGATATATTTTATGCTAAAAGCATGAAGATATGCATGGATAATTTCCCATCATGAACAGCTACATTGAGGAATGGCTATAAAATTTAAGTCCTCTATTTGCCTGAAGAAAGAGAGGTATCTTATTTTCCATTATATCTTACCACTTTACCAATTAAATATTATGGACGATTGTTTAATATTTTAATCTTAATCTGCTCTTCCCCCAAGGCTATAGAGGGAAAAAAAGCTTAACTATTAAGAAAATTCTCACAGTTTTAATAAACTGTACTTTATAATTTACAATGAATTATTATATTATTTAAAATTTCAAATTAGACAATAATCCACTTATATGAACTGTAAGTATTTCTAATTCGTTAAGAGATGATATAATAAAAAGACATTATTGAAATGATTGATAATTATTGATATTGTTTGGTAAACAGAACTTAGTTCATTTTTATTTATATAAAAATGTAAAATGTGCTCTTGGTGTTCTAAGAATTACCACCAAGACTTCAAATTTGAGTCTTAAGGGACTTAAGCTCATCACAGAACCTTACTTGCTGAGTTATTGACAAAGATTTTATTTTCAATTTTATATAACCATGTTATACTTTTTATAATTAAAATAAGTTTAAAATAAATTTTTCATACATAAACTCATGATTTCGCCCATAATTTCTATTATGCAACTTTATTCTAAATACTTTGTCTCACTACATGCTTTCTCCAGTCCATTCTCAAAGTTTGTTTACAAATTTAATTCAAGTCAATCTTACTTATTTGTGTGTTATTCATTTCTTTATAAAGCCCTTCACTTTAAATTATGCTAAGTATTGAAAATAGGTTTCATTGGATAGAATCATGAGTTATTCTATCAAAATTAATTTTATTTTCATACTTAGATATATGTTATTGAAACAACATCTCTTTGTCTGTTTGACTTACTTCACTCAGTATGACAATCTCTAGGTCCATGTTGCTGCAAATGGCATTATTTTGTTCTCTTTTAAGGCTGAGTAATATCGCATTGTATATTATATTGCTTATATGTGGAATCTTAAAAAAGGCTACAAATGAACTCATCTACAAAACAGAAATAGAGTCACAGATGTAGAAAATAAACTTATGGTTCCCAGGGGTAAGGGGGAGTAGGGATAAACTGGAAGATTGGGATTGACACATACACACTACTATATATAAAATAGATAACTCATAAGGACCTACTGTATAGCACAGGGAACTCTACTCAATACTCTGTAATGGCCTATATGGGAAAAGAATCCAAAAAGAGTGGATATATGTATATGTATAACTGATTCACTTTGCTGTACAGCAGAAACTAACAACATTGTAAATCAACTATACCCCAATTTAAAAAAAAAAAAGAAAGAAAGAAACATCTCTACTACTTTACAGAGCTGGGCCGTAGGGAGGAGCTGGATGTCGCCTGGCTCTTCCACACCATTACTCTTGTCAATGATCAGCCTCCTCCAATATGTTTATGGCGTAGATTGTGGTGATGGTTTCACAGGTGTATACTTATCTCCAAATTGTTTGTATCAAGTTTTATACAGGAAATACAGCTTTTTGTTATCAATCATATCTCAACAAAGTGGTTTTAAAAAAAATATTTAAAAATTAGAGCTTCCCTGGTGGCGCAGTGGTTGAGAGTCCACCTGCCGATGCAGGGGACACGGGTTCGTGCCTCGGTCCGGGAAGAGCCCACATGCCGTGGAGCGGCTGGGCCCGTGAGCCATGGCCGCTGAGCTTTCCCATTTGGGCCGCTTTCCCAAATGGGCCGCTTTCCCATTTCCCACCACAGCTATTTAAAACTTCACCACCATACACACACTTCCTATTCCATTTCACACCATCCCCTAGAGCTCCAGCAGGGTTCACTGTCCCTAAGCACATTGCCATAGAGGGTGATCACTCCCAAACTTGGGGTTCAACCAGTAAGGCAGAGGAAAAACAAAAGGTTTTCATGTGGCATATGCCACACAACAACCATAGTGAGACACAAATTAATATCTCACGATAAACTACTACTTATGAGGTAGTACGCAAATTGTGAAAAGACACATTGTTGAGTTTTAAAATAATTTCTTTAATATTTTAATAATGCCAATATTTTATCTTTCTTGTAAAAATAATGTAAATAAATTGATCATTAAATCATAGTATTACCTAGCTTAGATAAAATTTTGTAGGGCCTTAAAATACATTGGACATTTAATAGAGACAAATCACCCTTCATGAAACTAAATATGTTGACTCAAAAATAGCTATTAAAAAAATGATCTATCAAAAGAGCTGGTAAGTGCATCAAGGATATATTTCAACAGAATTTGTTAATGAAATTTATAATCAGTAAAAACATATAATGAAATTATTACTTTTACTGTAATTGTATTCTTCACATTATATAAATTTAGATATATTCAAAGGATCCCTCAATCTTTACCTTTCTACCAGCCTCTTATAAACAGGGAAATACTTTCAATATTAAAACTGCTTACTGCTAGAAATATTAATTCCAAGACACACACTGACAAAATATATTAGCTGACATCATCAAAAAAAATCCATATTCAGATGTTAAATGCACAAAGCTAATCTGGGGGTGGGGGAAAGCATGAATTTCACTTTTAATATCATGTACATTTTAGATTACATTATCAACATAATGAAAAAGTTTGTTCATGGAGTAAAAGGTTTTTAAAAGAATTCATAAATATTACATTACAAAGTGAGTGTCAACCACACATTAGTGACATCACAAGTTTCCCTTGAAGTCTACTGCCACACAATATTTAGAAAAATTTGATATTAATTCAGCTTATTTTCTTTTTTCTATATTTAGTTATAAGAAAAATATTTTAAAGAAAACATATTTTGAATCTTCTAAAAATGCCTGATTAACTTTAATAGCCTATTACTACTTTTGGAAGTAAACACTTCTAAGATAAATGAGCTCTGTTTCAAAAGTAGTTAATAATTAATTGTTTCTTTCTTTCCATAGATTACTAACGCTATCAACATTAACATTTGAAAATATAAAACAGACTCAATTTAAATACTAGGGAAAAAAAGATTATATACCTTGCCTACACTTTATAAAAGGTCACTGTATTTTGCATGAATGTGGGATTTAGGAAATTCATTGTTTCTAAAATATCTAATAGACAATAGGTTGATCAACAAGTACTAAGTTTAGAGAGTAGTATGGTGCTTAGCAGGGGCTGGAGGGCAGAGAAATGACCCTGGACAAAGAATACAAACTTCTAGTTACAAAATGATTACGTTCTGGGGATATAATGAACCTCACTGTGATTACAGTTAACAGTACTGTAGTATATACTTGAAAGTTGCTGAAAGAGTAGATCTTAAATGTTCTTGCTGCAAAAAAGAACTGGTAATTATGTGACTTGATGGAGGTGTCAGCTAACACCACAGTGGTACCCATGTTGCGATACGTAAGAGTATCCAATCAATGGGTTGTACGTCTTACATTTACACAATATCAATTATATCTCAATAAAGCTGGGGAAATTTTTAACATAAAAAGATAAAAGCTTTTTTAACCTAAAACAAAAGTATTTCTTTAAATGCACCCTCAGAGCCACATGACAGTTGCTATTTCCATGCTCATATAATAAATGTAAGGAACCAGAAGATCCCCTCATCTCACCATCTGAGAAGAGCAGAGTACCACACAAGGAAGTGGGAGACACGAGGGCCAGAGAGAATGATGTGAGGATGGTAGTTCCAAGGATTGATGGTGGAGGGTGGGCTAGAAAACACTTGCAAACACAGGAATCCGTGTTCAATTTGAAATTATTTGTGATTTTTAGATTTCACCTTCCTTTATCACCATCATCTCATAAAATTTATTTTATACATACAACTTAGGTTAATGTGTGTACATGTATGTGTGTGTCTATGGAGTGGTAATTAAGAAAAAATTTTTCATATGAAATTAATATGATAGAAAAGAGACACAAAAGCAAATGAAAGAAAGCAGGGAAGCAGAGGCAGTAGTAACCATGAGACTGCAGACTGTGGAAATGTGCAGAAAACTTCTGGAGAGCTTGAATTGCCATAGAATATGGAAAGAAATTTGAATTATTTTAGCTAAAACTTTAAGACGTGGCAATATCTGTACCTAGAAGAAAATTTTTAATACATACAGAAACACAACATGGTACATATCTCCTAAGTGTGTATACAGATTCACAAGACATATTCATAAGAGAAAATAAAGAACACGCAAAATAAAGAAGTATTTTTGGAAAGACATTCAGACACCCCAGTAATTAGGAAACTGCACGTTTCGAAAACAAGATACCATTTCACATCTATCAGTTCATCAAATTTTATTTTAAAACTCTATTTTAATTAAAAAATACTTTTAGAATTTTTTTTAAATTCTGACAATAATTTCAGAATTATTGGGAAGTGTTGGGAAGGATGTGGAATAAGGACAAAGCACACCAACTGCTTGTGCGAGTTTAAATAGGTTCAGCTCCTTAGAAGAGTAATTCTGCAAAATATCTGGTCAAGTGGACGAGGTCACAGCCTATAAGCCACAATTTCACTTCTACATATAAACCCTAGAGAAACACATGCCCTCGGAGACATGAACAAGAATGTTTGTTGCAGCACTACAAGTGCAAATATAAGTTGGGAATTATTAAAATGTCCATCACAGGGAGGGTAAATAAATGCCACATATCTATAAAAAGAACTTGTATAAATCAATTCACACAGATGAATCAGAGATAGGGGGACAGATAAATCTCAAAAACATAGCTAGTTGTAACCTCCCACATGTCCTGGCCTTTACTCAATACATAGTTACCTTTTAAGAATCATCCCTTGTGATCCCTCACGTAAAAGTAAGATTAAACTAATATGAAGATGACAAAATGATAAAGACCCTGATGAAATGCCAACTCACCTTCTAGGCAATAAATACACAGTTCTCACATTGAAAAGATTTAACTGAAAACGGGCTTCCCTGGTGGCGCAGTGGTTGAGAATCTGCCTGCTAATACAGGGGACACGGGTTCAAGCCCTGGTCTGGAAGGATTCCACATGCCGTGGAGCAACTGGGCCCGTGAGCCACAACTACTGAGCCTGCACATCTGGAGCCTGCGCTCCACGACAAGAGAGGCCGCGATAGTGAGAGGCCCGCGCACCGCAATGAAGAGTGGCCCCAACTCGCCACAACTAGAGAAAGCCCTCACACAGAAACGAAGACCCAACACAGCAAAAATAAATTAATTTATTAATTTAAAAGAAAAAAAAAGAAATAGAAAAGCCTGATTGTGCCAAAATAATTAAGAGAAAGGTACAACTTTAAAAAAAAAAAGACTTAACTGAAAATATATTTAATATAAAATCAAGAAAGAATTGTTTAGCCTACCATAAGCAGGTTATTGTGCTTTCTAGGTAAGATTATCATAGCAATAGGTGATATTATCATAAACTATCAACAGTCAGAATTAAAACAACTGAAAGTTTACTTCCTAAAACTTAAAAAAGAAATATGGCAAACTAACCTCTTAGTTCTACACTTCAATGTGTTTCCACACTTAGTTCTACGCTTTTCAATTTTTTTGCTTCATGCAAAGCAAGCTTTATTTCCAGCTGAAGAGTAATTTAAGCTCTGGAATTTGCATCTAGAATATATTAAAATTAGTCATTTTCATAATTAATAGCAGCTTGCTGACACGGATTCAAAAGAAAAAATTTTTAACATTTCAGAGATACAGGACAGTTGGATAAAGACCAATTGCACTGGTGGCTGCTGTGTGAGATAACACACTAAACCACGCGCTGCTTCAAACCAAGGGGAAAATGCAATCACATTCAGAATACACCGCCGACAGAAGCATTATAACGTGCTCCTTCCTGGTTACTGGGAGCCGGGGGTGGGAGGGGTACGCCATGAAGCTTGTGGGATCTTGAACCCAGGCCCTTGGCAGTGAAAGTGCTGAGTCCTAACCACTGGACGGCCAGGGACTTCCCTCCTTCCTAGCTTATAAAATCAGTAAACAAATGTTGGCATATCAGAAGCCTGAAGGAGCCAATAAAAGTAAAATAGCTTGAAAATTTGGGCAAGGTACCATCTAAGCACCTGGCAGTGCCAGCACTTAGTAGGTACTCAACAGAGATATGAAATGCATGAAGGGAAGGGAAGGATGAAGGGGGAGAGGGAGAGCAGAACTCTTTCATTTTATTTCAGAACCAGCTTCCTGCTAAGAATCATTCTTCCATTCATTCATTTATCCATGTATTCATGCAGTTCAGTTAATTACATTTACTGCGTATCTGTTCTAGGTCTAGAGAAAGGGAAAAGCCAACACGTCTCCTCAACACTGCCAGTCTAAGGCTACCTGTTCTCTTACCCTTGGGCCTTTGATCAGGTAATTCTCAGTGTTAGAAATAACACTGTTCCTTTATCCTTGCACATAATGCTCTTCCAAGGAATAATTTTAAATATTGTTCACCTCTGTAAAGCATAACAAAAGTGAACAAAATAAGATTAATGTACTCCAGGCTTACTATTGTAACATTTATATAAATCTACTCATCTCATACATTAAGATATTCAAATATTCACTACATCCTTGTGCCTTCGACTATATGTATGTGGATATGTACATACATTTTACACCGGTTTTACAGTAGCTATACACTAGCTATACACTTCACAGTAGGTAATATCTGTTAGTGTAAAAGAGGACAATACTTTAATTACATTCACATTCTCACTCTTAATTTACCTGCTTTTTAAACAAAGATATTTAATTTTGAACACATTCCTATATTTCATTAAAAATAGGAATGTAATTTTTATTAAAGTCCTAAATCTAACATTTCAACCCAAGAGGACAAGCTTACCAATCTTTCAAGTACTTTTAATCAAGAATGAACATTTAATTAGCCCAGAAAATGAAATCGTCAACAAAAATATTAACTCCTTCTTGTTCTAGATATCGTTCATCACTGAGTCTTTTGTGATAATGCACTTTTTAAATGCCATATAAAAAACTGGAAACTTCCAGAATAAAGACTTAGTATATACCATATATTTTAGAAATATGTGAGCTATTTGAAGATGAGAGAAATAGGAAAAGATCTCTAAGGAAAGATAAAACTTCTTAACCTTATCTTTATAACGTTTAAACAAAAGATAAGCTTCTGTATTCTCCCAAATATTCCTGCAGTTTATTTTTGAAAATTATCCTGAAAATTTTGTACAGTTTTAAATTAAACAAAAACTAAGCCCTATTCTCTTATTTAAACAGAGATTTTAAAACTGACAAATTTGAAAGCTGGGTAACAGTTGCTTTTTTTACAGTGGTTGACACATCCTCTGTCAACCTCCTTTATTTCCTCATGAGTCACACCAAACTTTAGTGTATAAATAAATAAAACATTTATAAAAAATATTTGCAAAATGTGTTTTTTCTTTTTTAAAGTATGATCTCTATTTTTATTTATTTTTTATACAACAGGTTCTTATTAGTTATCTATCTTATACATATTAGTGTATACATGTCAATCCCAATCTCCCAATTCATCCCACCACCACCACCCCCTACCCCCCTGCAAAAGGTTTTCAAGGCAGGCAATCCCACACTCATAAAGTGGCTGAAGGGAAACAAACTCTTTCGCATTATTGCAGGCTGCCCACTTTATTCATGAACGTAATCAAGCCCCTGAAAATGAAGAGCAGTTGTTGTCTGCACTGTGACGAAGCCAGCAGTCTCTGTGCAAACAGCACCACTAATTTATGAAGAGCAACAGACACAGGGATACCCGCTTGCTCCTTTCATCTTATCAAAGGCTGTATGCTACGTGAATGACAACCCACAGGACACACTGAACCCCAGGTCGTACTTATGGGTTCTTCCAAAACCATATCTTTGTTTGCCTGTTTTATTTTCAGGAAACCTATAACAAATACCTTAACTGAAAAAAGTAGAATTATCCCAGTAAGGAGGCTGATTCCAGCCCCAGTGATATTACCTTCCAGGGCTAAATTCCAGAGCTGAATGTGGGCTGTACGTGGAATAACCTTATGTCTTCTGGTACCAGCTGCTGGCACTGTCTCCTCTCTTCGGAGCAATCCCAGCCTCCCTGCCTTCATCTTACAGTCGTGTGGGGTCCGCTACACCCACACACCCAAGTGATCATCCCCACCAGTCATATCCAAAGGTTTACTTCAAAAACATGCTCCCAAGGAACCCCATAAGATCTATGAGAGAAGGGACCAGACTACATCCCAGTCCGAAGTCTTTTATAACCCACAATATGGCTAAAAGGACAGGGTAGTACTGCTGAAGTAGGAAATAGAAGTGAAATATTAAAAAATAAAAAGATCAAAATGTAGCACATCTACTTACATGACTTAAGCAGTGAAATGATTTCCTCCATTAAATTGCTCTCAAGCAGACTAAGTTTCCCACTAAAATGTATTAGCTTCTTTCTTCTTAGGAAACACAAAGGCTGATTTGCGTTCAGACATTTTCATTACATAGAAACTGGACAGAGGGCTTTACTTATTGATAAAGTAGCCTGTTCAGTTATGATACAGCAAATGTGATCTCTCAAATGGCTTTTAGCACATATATTTAGCTTGTTTTTATGGAACTAAGCCTAAAGCTACTTATTCTATACATTAAATTAAAAGCAGGTATTCTTCTTGTAAGAGAATTTGTTCCAGTAAAGTTAGTCTTTAGGAAATTTCTTCTAAAGCTGTCTTGCCTTCTCATGATTCTTAAATAAAATTGACAGGTCACAAAGGGAGAACGTGACAATTTATTATAACAAATTATATTTATGAAAGGCCCTTTTTTCACTTTTGTAATTGATACTTAAATACACAGCAAAACTCACCCTATTAAATATAGCAGGTGCAATTTACTAAACAAAAAATAACAAAAGTTATACATAATATTAACTGACACTCCAGTAGAGATAATCTCATGTCCTTATACTACTGATCAGTTGTCGCCAAACTTTTAGCAATATCACCAAAAGTTTTCAGCAGCCTAAACCCATGTTAAAAGTCTAAACATTCCAGGTTTTAGATTTCTCCCAACCTTTTGAATTTAATGTGCTCTATCTTGATCAATTTATCCGACAATATGTGAAAAGGTTTTTAGAGTATACTTGAAGACAGAAGAAAATGTTCAACTACCATTCATTGAGTCCCTATGTGATCGTAACTGCTGGTACTTTCTTTCACCTACATGGTTAACACTGCTCTCCAAAAAGGTAGGTTTGATTTGTCATGATCTTCTTCGGCCATGCCTTCTTACTTGGAGGGATTTAGTTTTGACATTAAAAGATGAGAAATCATAATGAAGCTTCCCTGTTCAAAAATCTTTAATGAGTCTCTCAAACTCAAGTTGATGTTTCAGGTCTTCTTTCACGTGAGTCCAACTTACCTTTTCAAGCATATGGTCCGCAATTCCCATCCACATCTCCCTGTTCTGGTAAGGTTGATTTATTCACTGCCCCCTTTATCTCTAAACTGTATTTTCCATATTGTACACACTATCGTTTTCATAAGAAAAAATCATTACATCACTTTCTGTGGGTGGTTAATATCTTCTAGTTCAGTCAGTTCAAGCCACCAAGCTTTGCTTAAAAGGCATATCAATATATTTGCCTCCAACAATTTCACATGAATAAATTCCATAACATAAATAATGTTGTTTTCTAAGACATCTAAAAATATTACTGGATTAAAACATCTTCAAATCTGACATGTCACAATTTCTATAAAAAAATCATCAATTCATCATGAACTACATTTTAATTCAACTTAAGTTCTGTCCTGATTTATTATATTTATTTTATTTAATAAGTATAGTTTTAAAAATTAATCAGCTTTGTGATTTAGTTCTGTATGTAAACAAAGCACAAATTATTTAAATAGATTGACATTAATATACTTATTTAAAAGGAATACTAGCAGAAGTTATATTTTGCATTGAACAAAAGCAATAATTTTGTTTGAAAAGCAGTGTAATCTAAAGATTTTCATTCTAATAATATATAGAATAGCTAATGCTTTATAAAAGGAAAAATAAATTAAGCTATTTTATTGTAGCAATAAGGAATTGTACAGAGGAGATGACTAAAATAAGAAAAAGATCACCTGTTTTCCAATGTGTATTGTAATTTTATAACCCATTGATTTTATTTCTGAATATATTGTTTGAATTAAGGTTGAGTTCTGGTCGTAGCTGACCCTTAAACACCCAATTAATATTTCCTATTTTACTATTTATCAGACTTGTCTACCCTTCGATATATCACACTGGTGTTCTTAGGAAAATCACATGAAGTACTAGAGGAAAAAATTAGACAAATATGTTTTTAATTATATTTTTGAAAATGAATCTATCATTACCCAGTTAAAAGTGATGAGACTTTGTTTTATAGACAATTTAATAAAATCTAATAATCATGTCTGTTCATACTGAAGTAAAACCATGGGTCAGAGTATTGCAGGATTTGGCAGAACCCCCAGAAAGGCATAAATTTCACTAACATTACAGACTCCCTACTCTAAGTCAATTTATATGCCCCAGAATAACCTCAGAAACAAGCTGTGAAGGTCAGAAAAAGCTAAAACCTCATTTTATACCAGAATAATATGCAAAGACAAAGAAGTAAACCTAGACAAATTTACCAGTATAATAATAACAATAGGTAAATTACATAGCAAGATTTATGTTCAGTTTCAGAAATGATACATTTACCTTGAAAGGCAGCTGTGTTTCGAGATATCAGAAACTTTAATGTAGAGCTGGATGTTTGAAGCACCTGCTGCATATCTTGGCGAGCTATGATTTGATAACTTTCCTCCATCTTCCTGGTGCAACATGCAGGGTTTTTGGCTATGCAAACCTGAAGATCAGGCCCTGGAATACATAGAATATTTTTCATAATAATTACCTGTTCATTTAACAAACATTACATGTTACGTATCAGACATTAATGATCAGCACTGCACATTACAGGTTCATGTTCTATATGCCCACCAGAAAAATGATACCAGTGGGTTGACACCAGCCTTAGGATACCCTGGATCCCACAGGAAGCTGTGTCAGAAACTGGCCCCATCCACCAGCAGGCAAAAAACACAAACAAAGGAAGGTTAAAAAATATGCTACCAAACAACAAATGGATCACTGAGGAAATCAAAGAAGAAATCAAAAAATACCTAGAGACAAATGAAAATAAAAACACAACAATCTAAAATCTATAGGATGCAACAGAAGAAGTTCTAAGAGTGAAGTTTATAGCAATACAAGCTTACTTCAGGAAAAAAAAAATCTCAAAAGCACAACCAAACCTTATACCTAAAAGAACTAGAAAAATAAGAACAATGACAACAATAACAACAAAATATTAGTAGAAGGAAAGAAATCATAAAGCAGAAATAAATGAAAGAGAGAATTTGAAAAAACTAAAAAACAGTAGAAAAGATCAATGAAACTAAGAGCTGATTCTTTGAAAAGACAGACAAAATTGATAAACCATTAGCCAGACTCATCAAAAAAGAAAGAGGGCCCAAATTAATAAAATTAGAAATGAAAAAGGAGAAGTTACAACTGACACCACAGACATACAAAGGGTCACAAGAGATTACTACAAATAATTATAGCCCAATAAAATGCGCAAGCTAAAAGAAATGGATAAATTTCTAGAAATGCACAATATCCCAAGACTGAACCAGGAAGAAACAGAAAATATAAACAGTCTAACTACCAGTAATGAAAGTGAATCAGTAATAAAGAAAAAAAAAAAAAAGTCCAGGACCAGATGGCTTCACAGGTGAATTCTACCAAACATTTAGAGAAGAGTTAATACCTATCTTTCTCAAACTATTCCAAAATATTGCAGAGAAAGGAAGCTTTGGAACTCATTCTACAAACACAGCATCACTCTGATACAAAAACCAGGCAAAGGTATCACAAAAAGAAAATTACAGGGCTTCCCTGGTGGCGCAGTGGTTGAGAGTCTGCCTGCTGATGCAGGGGACACGGGTTCGTGCCCTTGTCCGGGAAGACCCACATGCCGTGGAGCGGCTGGGCCTGTGAGCCATGGCCACTGAGCCTGCGCATCCGGAGCCTGTGCTCCGCAACAGGAGAGGCCACAACAGTGAGACAGGCCCACGCACCGCAAAAAAAAAAGAAAGAAAGAAAATTACAGGTGAATGTTACAGATGAAAATAGATGCAAAAATCCTCAACAAGGTATTAGCAAACCAAATTTTCAATATTATATTAAAAAACTCATACATCATGATCAAGTGTAATTTATCCCAGTGATGAATGGATGGTTCAATATCCCCAATCAGTGTGATAACCACATTAACAAATTGAAGAATAAAAATTATATGATCATCTCAATAGATACAGAAAAAGCTTTTGACAAAATTCAACATCCATTTATGATAAAAACACTCCAGAAAGTGGGCAGAGAGGAAACATATTTCAACATAGTAAAAGCCATATATGACAAACCCAAGCTAACATAATACTCAGTGGTGAGAAACTAAAAGCATTTCTTCTACGATCAGGTACAAGAAAAGGATATCCACTCTTGCCACTTTTATTCAACAAAGTGTTGGAACTCCTAGCCACAACAGCAGACAAGAAAAAGAAACAAAAGGAGTCCAAACTGGAAAGGAAGAAGTAAAACTGTCACTGTATGCAAATGACATGATACTATACATAGAAAATCCTCAAGACACCATCAAAAACCTACTAGAGCTCATCAATGAATTCAGTAAATTTGCAGGATACAAAATTAATATACAGAAATCTGTTGCATTTCTATACACTAACAATGAACTATCAGAAAGAGAAATTAAGGAAATAATTTCATTTACAATCACATCCAAAAGAATAAAATATCTAGGAATAAACCTACCTAAGGAGGTAAAAGACCTGTACTCAGAAAACTATAAGACACTGATGAAAGAAATTGAAGACAACATAAACATACAGAAACATATACCATGTTCACTGATTAGGAGAATTAATATTATTAAAATGACCATACTACCCAAGGCTATCTACAGATTCAGTGCAATCCGTATCAAAATACCAAGAGCATTTTTCACAGAACTAGAACACATAATTTTAAAATTTGTGTGGAAACACAGAAGTCCCTGAATAGCCAAAACAATCTTGAGAAAGAAGAACAGATCTGAAGGAATCATGCTCCCTGATTTCAAACTATACTACAAAGCTACAGTAATCAAAACAGTATCGTACTGGCACAAAAACACATACATATATCAATGGAACAGAATAGAGAGTACAGAAATGAACCCACACTTACATGGGCAATTAATTTATGACAAAGGAGGCAAGAATATACAATGGGGAAAAGACAGCCTCTTCAATAATGGTGTTGGAAAAACTGGACAGCGACACACAAAAGAATCAAACTGGCTACCCTCTCACACCATGCACAAAAATAAATTCCAAATGGGTTAAATACCTAAATATACGGCCCAAAACCATAAAGTTTCTAGAAGAAAACATAGACGGTAAGTTCTTTGATATCTATCTTAGAAATATTTTGTTGGGTATGTCTCCTCAGGCAAGGGAAACAAAAACAAAATAAATAAATGAGCCTATGCCAAATTGAAAAGCTTCTGCACAGCAGAGGAAACTACCGACAAAGTGAAAAGGCCACCCACTGAACAGGAGAAGATATTTGTAACTGATATATCCAATAGGGGTTAATATCTAAAATCTTCAAAGAACCCATACAACTCAATATCAAAAAAACTAACAATGCAGTTAAAAAGTAGACAGAGGTTCTGAATAGACATTTTTATGAAGAAGACATACAGATGGTCAACAGACACATGAAAAGATTCTCAAGATCACTAATCGTCAGGGAAATGGAAATTAAAACCATAATGAGATATCACCTCACATTGTCCAAGTGGCTATTATCAAAAAGACAGCAAATAACAAGTGTTATCAAGGATGTGGAAAAAAAGAGGACCTTTGTGCATTGTTGATGAGAATGTAAATTGGTGTAGCTGCTATGGAAAACAGTATGGAAATTCCTCAAAAAATGAAAAATAGAACTACTATATAATCCAACAATTCCATCCCTGGGTATTTATTTGAAGAAAACAAAAAACACTAATTTGAAAAGATACATGCACCCCTATACTCACTGCAGCATTATTTACAATAGCTAAGATATGGAAGCAACATAAGTGCCCATCAATAAATGAATGGATAAATAATGTAATATATATATCATATGTGAGATAGATATATCACATGTGATATATACATAAACTTAGTCATGAAAAAGAATAAAATCTTGCCATTTGTGACAACATGAATGGAACTAGAGGGTATTATGCTAGGTGAAATAGGTCAAACAGTAAAAGACAAATAGTGTACGATTCCACTTACATGTGGAATCTAAAAACCAAAACAAATGAACAAACAAAACAGAAGCAGAGTCATAAATACAGAAAACAAACAGGTGGTTGCCAGAGGGGAGGGGAATAGGGAGAGAAAGAAATAGGTGAGGGAGATTAAGAGGTACAAACTTCCAGTTGTAAAATAAATGAGACACAGTGTGGGGAATATAGTCAATGACTACATAATATCTTTGTATGGTGACATATTGTAACTAGACTTATGGCAATTATTTTGAAATGTATTGAAATATCAAATCATTATGCTGTGTAACAGGAACTAACAGAGTTGTACACCAATTGTACTTCAAAAACAAACAAACTCATATAAAAAGAGATCAGACATGTACAGGGAGTTGGAAAAGGGGCAACTGGATGAAGACAGTCAAAAGGTACAAACTCCCAGTTATAAAGATAAGTAAGTACTAGAGATGTAAAGTACAATGTAATAAATATAAGTAACATCGCTGTATGTTATATATGAAAGTTAAGAGAGTAAATCCTAAGAGTCTCACCACAAGGAAAAACTTTTTTCTATTTCTTTGATTTTGTATCTACAAGAGAGGAGAGATGTTCAGTAAACTTATTGTGATAACCATTTCATGATGTATGCAAGTAAAATCATTATGCTGTATACCTTAAACTTATACAGTGTTGTACGTCAATTGTATCTCAATAAAACTGGAAGAAAAAAAAACTACAATGCGATACCACCTCACACCCATTAGAATGACTACTATGAAAAATACAGATAATAACAAGTGTTAGCGAGGATGTGGAGTTATTAGAACACTTGTGTACTGCTGGTTGGAATGAGAAATGGTAAAACCACTGTGGAAAACAATATGGCAGTTACTCAATAACCCAAAAGTAGCATTACCATAAGATCCAGCAATTCTACTTCTGTATACATACCCAAAAGAATTGAAAACAGTCTTGAAGAGATATTTGTACACCATATTCGCAGCATATTATTCACAATAGCTAAAACATGGAAGCAGCCCAAGTGTCCATGGATTGATGAATGGTAAGCAAAATATGGCATATACATACACTGGAATATTATTCAATCTTAAAAAGGAAGGAAATTCTGACTTATGCTACAGCATGGATGAACCTTGAGGACATTACACTAGGTGAAATATGCCAGTCACAAAAACACAAATATAACTCCACTCATATGAGGTTCTTAGGATCACCAAAATCATAGAGACAGAAAGTAGAATGGTGGTTAGCTGGGGCAGGGCAGAGGCGGGAGACTGGGGAGTTACTGTTTAATGGGGACAGTTTCAGTTTTGCAAGATGTAAAGAGTTCTGGAGGTAGATGGTGGCAGTGGTTTGTGTAACATAAACGTAATTAGTACCACCGAACTGTGCACTTATAAAGTGGTTAAGATGGTAAATTTCATATTTTACTGCAATAAAAAAAATTAGAAACAAATCTTGCTAATATGATTAACAACTCTTATCCTAGACAGGAGCCCAGGGCAAGCCCCGTTATCCATAGCAGGTACGCTAGAGAACAGAGAAAAAGGTATGCGGAGTGGAATAGTGCCTAAAGAGGACAACCCTGAGGGTGCATCGTGGGGTGAGCTTCAGGGCATCCCAAGCCTACCCAGGTTTCAGGACAATTGTATTTACATGGCCCAATATAATACAGTTATGCCCTTATTTTAGGGTAGGAGTAACGGTTATGGTCTTTGATCTCTGCAGAGTTTCACAGCTTCCACATTAGCTCTTCACTGACCAACCGTAGATCAGCAAACATAAAATATGCAAACACACACACACACACACACACAATAGCCACCTTTCAATCTCCTTTTCCACAAAGATTCAGCCTCAGGCTTCAGTTTCTGTAAGTTAGACAAATAAACAGCAGCGTCCTTGAGCACTGCACAAAGGCTCAGACACATAAAATGTGTCACAGTAGGTAACACCTTGGCAATTATTTTTTATTTATATTGCCTAAAGTTATACAAATGCAAATTCCACTTCAAACAGTAAAACTGACTTAAAGAAAACAAAGCTATCTTCTCAGCTTTCTTCTTAAATGGAAAGACTGAGGAATTAGAGTTCAGAGAAAAACAATGATAGAGACTGCGGAAGAGAACCAATGAATAAATATTAAAAGATATAAACATATTTGCTACAGGAAAGACTGCTAGGGAATAAAAATAATGATAATAGTAACAACAACAACAATAATAGATCACTGCAAATATCTCTCCAGAATTTAAATACCTAACATCACTTTGCGAGATCACATTCTTTTTCTTTTTTCTTAACTGTTCAACTAAATTTTTTGTTTTTACATCTTTATTGGAGTATAATTGCTTTACAATGGTGTGTTAGTTTCTGCTGTATAACAAAGTGAATCAGTTATACATATACATATGTTCCCATATCTCTTCCCTCTTGGGTCTCCCTCCCTCTCACCCTCCCTATCCCACCCCTCTAGGTGGTCACAAAGCACCGAGATGATCTCCCTGTGCTATGCGGCTGCTTCCCACTAGCTATCTATTTTACATTTGGTAGTGTATATATGTCCATGCCACTCTCTCACTTTGTCACAGCTTACACTTCCCCCTCCCCATATCCTCAAGTCCATCCTCTAGTAGGTGTGTGTCTTTATTCCTGCCTTACCCCTAGGTTCTTCATGACATTTTTTTTCTTAAATTCCATATATATGTGTTAGCATACGGTATTTGTCTTTCTCTTTCTGACTTACTTCACTCTGTAGGACAGACTCTAGGCCCATCCATCTCATTACAAATAGCTCAATTTCATTTCTTTTTATGGCTAAGTAATATTCCATTGTATATATGTGCCACATCTTCTTTATCCATTCATCTGATGATGGACATTTAGGTTGTTTCCATCTCCGGATTATTGTAAATAGAGCTGCAATGAACATTTTGGTACATGACTCTTTTTGAATTATGGTTTTCTCAGGGTATATGACCAGTAGTGGGATTGCTGGGTCATATGGTAATTCTATTTTTAGTTTTTTAAGGAACCTCCATACTGTTCTCCATAGTGGCTGTACCTATTCACATTCCCACCAGCAGTGCAAGAATGCCCCCTTTTCTCCACACCCTCTCCAACATTTATTCTTTCTAGATTTTTTGATGATGGCCATTCTGACTGGTGTGAGATAATATCTCATTGTAGTTTTGATTTGCATTTCCCTAATGATTAATGATGTTGAGCATTCTTTCATGTGTTTGTTGGCAATCTGTATATTTTCTTTGGAGAAATGTCTATTTAGGTCTTCTGCCCATTTTTGGATTGGGTTGTTTGTTTTTTTGTTATTAAGCTGCATGAGCTGCTTGTAAATTTTGGAGATGAATCCTTTGTCATTTGTTTCATTTGCAAATATTTTCTCCCATTCTGAGGGTTGTCTTTTGGTCTTGTTAATGGTTTCCTTGGCTGTGCAAAAGCTTTGAAGTTTCATTAGGTCCCATTTGTTTATTTTTGTTTTTATTTCCATTTCTCTAGGAGGTGGGTCAAAAAGGATCTTGCTGTGATTTATGTCATAGAGTGTTCTGCCTATGTTTTCCTCTAAGAGTTTGATAGTTTCTGGCCTTACGTTTAGGTCTTTAATCCATTTTGAGCTTATTTTTGTGTATGGTGTTAGGGAGTGATCTAATCTCATACTTTTACATGTACCTGTCCAGATTTCCCAGCACCACTTACTGAAGAGGCTGTCCTTTCTCCACTGTACATTCCTGCCTCCTTTATCAAAGATAAGGTGACCATATGTGCGTGGGTTTATCTCTGGGCTTTCTATCCTGTTCCATTGATCTATCTTCCTGTTTTTGTGCCAGTACCATACTGTCTTGATTACTGTAGCTTGGTAGTATAGTCTGAAGTCAGGGAGCCTGATTCCTCCAGCTCCGTTTTTCATTATCAAGATTGCTTTGGCTATTCGGGGTCTTTTGTGTTTCCATACAAATTTTGAAATTTTTTGTTCTAGTTCTGTGAAAAATGCCAGTGGTAGTTTGATAGGGACTGCATTGAATCTGTAGATTGCTTTGGGTAGTAGAGTCATTTTCAAAATGTTGATTCTTCCAATCCAAGAACATGGTATATCTCTCCACCTATTTGTATCATCCTTAATTTCTTTCATCAGTGTCATATAATTTTCTGCATACAGGTCTTTTGTCTCCTTAGGTAGGTTTATTCCTACCTAGATATTTTATTCCTTTTGTTGCAGTGGTAAATGGGAGTGTTTTCTTGATTTCACTTTCAGATTTTTCATCATTAGTGTATAGGAATGCCAGAGATTTCTGTGCATTAATTCTGTATCCTGCTACTTTACCAAATTCATTGATTAGCTCTAGTAGTTTTCTGGTAGCATCTTTAGGATTCTCTATGTATAGTATCATGTCATCTGAAAACAGTGACAGCTTTACTTCTTCTTTTCCAATTTGGATTCCTTTTATTTCCTTTTCTTCTCTGATTGCTGTGGCTAAAACTTCCAAAACTATGTTGAATAAGAGTGGTGAGAGTGGGCAACCTTGTCTTGTTCCTGATCTTAGTGGAAATGCTTTCAGTTTTTCACCATTGAGGATGATGTTGGCTGTGGGTTTGTCATATATGGCCTTTATTATGTTGAGGAAAGTTCCCTCTATGCCTACTTTCTGCAGGGTTTTTATCATAAATGGGTGTTGAATTTTGTCGAAAGCTTTTCCTGCATCTACTGAGATGATCGTATGGTTTTTCTCCTTCAATTTGTTAACATGGTGTATCACATTGATTGAATTGCGTATATTGAAGAATCCTTGCATTCCTTGAATAAACCCCACTTGATCATGGTGTATGATCCTTTTAATGTGCTGCTGGATTCTGTTTGCTAGTATTTTGTTGAAGATTTTTGCATCTATGTTCATCAGTGATATTGGCCTATAGTTTTCTTTCTTTGTGACATCCTTGTCTGGTTTTGGTATCAAGGTGATGGTGGCCTCGTAGAATGAGTTTGGGAGTGTTCCTCCCTCTGCTATATTTTGGAAGAGTTTGAGAAGGATAGGTGTTAGCTCTTCTCGAAATGCTTGATAGAATTGGCCTGTGAAGCCATCTGGTCCTGGGCTTTTGTTTGTTGGACGATTTTTAATCACAGTTTCAATTTCAGTGCTTGTGATTGGTCTGTTCATATTTTCTATTTCTTCCTGATTCAGTCTTGGCAGTTGTGCATTTCTAAGAATTTGTCCATTTCTTCCAGGTTGTCCATTTTATTGGCATAGAGTTCCCTGTAGTAATCTCTCATGATCTTTTGTATTTCTGCAGTGTCAGTTGTTACTTCTCCTTTTTCATTTCTAATTCTATTGATTTGAGTCTTCTCCCTTTTTTTCTTGATGAGTCTTGCTAATGGTTTATCAATTTTGTTTATGTTCTCAATGAACCAGCTTTTAGTTTTACTGATCTTTCCTATCGTTTCCTTCATTTCTTTTTCATTTATTTCTGATCTGTAGATCACATTCTTAAACATGGCCCAAGAAGGCCCCAAGTTGGACCACTTCTTCCTTCCCTCCTGCTCTAGCCTCATCTCAAGTAACATCAGCCACTGTACTCTTCCCTTCACACACCAGCCTTCTTTTATTTCCTCATATTCACCAAGTGCCCTCTTTGCACAGAGCCATTCTGCATGCTCTTCCCTCTGTCTTAGACAGTCTTGCGGCAAACACACACCTTCCCTGACTTCATTTCCATCTATTTTTCTTTAGGTCTTAATTATGTCTTCCCACAGGAACTTTCCTTAACCCCACCGACAGCTCCAGTCCCTACTCTATGCCTTTGGACTGCCCCTCATTCCTCTTCATTGCACTTATCATCATAAGAAAGCAAAGCCAAATGGACCCCAAACAGATACTACATGGTAACAAGATATATTTTTAAAATATTTCAAAGCCTGGCTTCAAAGAACATGGCATAACTGAGGATGCTTATGAAACAACAAGAGTACGCAACCCAAGCTCAGGAGCAGCAGTCGTGTTTCTGATCAGTAAAACCAAACTCTGCGAGAATGAAAGTGCTAAAAACAAAATGAAATTAAAAATAAAACAGCAGGCTCCTTGCTGAAGGGGCCCTCGACCAGAATTGTGTGGGCTTTTCTTAATTGCCTACCCAGAAGCAGCAGTACTGGTTACTACGTTTTCCTTTCTGTCCCTGTTAACAGCCATCTACCTGCTTGTGTACTTTTGTTAATATGTTAAAACAGGAAAATTGGGAGGCATTCTGGAAAGATGGTGAAAGTGGCAGCATAGTTTTCACGATCTCCAAATCCCCACATGGACCAGACAGAACAACTTGAAACCAATTCCAAAAAATACAACAAAACTGGGTGACGTAATATCCCCACAACCTTCAAAATATATGTGGAGTGGGGAAAAAACAGCAACAGCCACAGATCTTCACAGTATCAGGGTCTGGGCAGAAGAGAGAAAAATGCAAGAGAGGGATAATGTCTGAAGGACCTAAGGACAGATGAAGCCCCAAAGAGCCAATCAGAATTCACAAGAAAGCACAGTGGACCAATCTGTGAACAGCAGCTGAAATGGAGAGTTTTGCCCTCTCGATCACTGGATGTGTGCAAAGAAGCCAAGATTAAAATGAATGAATTAGCAGGAGCAATCCAGACCCTTATGAACTCTCCAAAGAGATCCAGCAGGCTCCTTTCCAAGGAAGAACCCCACGCAGAAGAGAAACGTCTGGAAGCGAAATGAAAATTCAACAGAAGGAGTTAAGAGACGTACACAGAGAAGGTCCAGACCAAAGTGGGAAGGGAAATAAATCCAGGAAATTTCAGAAAACAAGCAGCCATACTTTTAAACACTACATAAAACCAACAGAAGAAGAAACCCTGTAAAGTCACAAAAACTATTCTGAAGTCTATTTCAACCTAAATTTCCAAGGAAAAACACCAATTTCATGTGAACTGAACATCAAAAAATATTGAGGTCAAATCTCACACAGAGTTATTACGATAAAAAAGGGGAAAAGGAACAGAATAACATCCCTACAGACAAAGAAATCATGCCAGAAAGACATGCCCTCCCCCACAAAAAATTAAAAATTCAACCATGCTATTTCAAAGCAAGCTAAAAGATGACATAAAACATGAAAGAACAGCACAAATCAGAGTTTTAAAAATTCAGATATGAGGTGACAGTACTCAGGAAAGAATTAAAGATGAAAGAAAAACATTCTGAAGAGAAGACTAATCTAGAAGAAACACAGGAGCCAATCACACAAAGGTAATACCTTAAGAGAAGCAGAGGGTGGAAAATAAGGAATTGTGAAAAACCAAAAAATACGAAAGGATTTGAAAGACAGTGACAAAAAATATTGTTTATTATGTAAACCCCTGAAGAAGAAAACAGGACAAATACTAAAACCTGTATTTTATTCTATGCTGTAACTGTTGTGAGGGTGAAATGGGATAAAACAAATAAGTAATTATGGACTATTCAAATTCTGTTCTCTAATTCTATCCTGTATCCTTGAAAATCAGGATTTTTTTAGTGAAGAAGAAAAGAATACAGACATAATAAAGAAGAGGTCAAGTAAAACTCTGCAAAATAGATAGCTAGTGGGAAGAAGCCGCATGGCACAGGGAGATCAGCTCAGTGCTTTGTGACCACCTAGAAAGGGTGGGATAGGGAGGGTGGGAGGGGGACGCAAGACGGAGGGGGTATGGGGATATATGTACACGTATAGCTGATTCACTCTGTTATAAAGCAGAAACTAACACGCCATTGTAAAGCAATTATACTCCAATAAAAATGTTTTTAAAAAACCCATAAAGATATCAAAAAAAACTCTGCAAACTTGACTTAAAGTAGCAATATGAATGCACGAAGAAATTTACCTTTAAAAAAACATATTTCCTAGTTTCACTGAAAAGGCCTAGGAACAATGAATAACTGAGTGGCAAACGGTCCCCCTTGTGCCCAGATTATAATCTTGAAATACCAATACTCTCAAAAAGAAGTCAGTGCTTCTCTAAGAAATGCCTCCCTCTAGGTCTGGGGCAGGAAAGAGATAAGATGACAGACTAGCTAAGCATCTTGTCCACCAGATAGCCAAGAAGCTAGGGTCAAATAACCCTAGTGATTTGCTAATAGACTTGCTAGTAGATAGCAAATAGCTACCAGGGTCATATCAAAATGGACTCAGGAATCATATTAGTCTGCCAGGGCTGCCATTACAGAAGACCACAGACTGGCGGCTCACACAACAGAAATTTATTCTATCACAGTTCTGGAGGCTGGAAGTCCAAGACCAAGGTGCTGGCAGGTTTGGTTTCTTTTGAGGCCTCTCAAATCCTTGGCTTACAGATGGCACCTTCTCCGTGTGTCCTCACGTGGCCTGCTCTTTGTACATGTGCTCTCCCCATGTCTTTGTTCTTATAAGGACACCGGTAATGTTGGATTAGGACCCATCCTTATGACCTCATTTAACCTTAATTACCTCCCATCTCCTAAGTCATATTAGGGGCTAGGGCTTCAACTTAGGAATTTGGGGAACACAGTTTAGCCCACAGCAGAAGCCATCTTCAGCTATCATACTAAGGGAAGTAAGTCAGAAAGAGAAAGACAAATACCATACGATATCACTTATATGTAGAATCGAAAATATGACACAACTGAACCTATCTATGAAACAGAAACAGAATCATGGACATAGAGGACAGACTGGTGGTTGTCAAGGGGGGAGGGGGTTGGGGGAGGGATGCAGTGGGAGGCTGGGGTCAGCAGATGTAAGCTTTTATATAGAATAGATAAACAACAAGGTCCTACTGTACTGCACAGAGAACTATATTCGATAGCCTGTGATAAACCATAATGGATATTTTTTAAAGATTTTATATATATATGTAACTGAATCACTTTTCTGTACAGCAGAAATTAACACAACATTGTAAATCAACTGTACTTCAATAAAAAATATTAAAACTGAAAAAAAAGTCAACTTCAAAACGTTTTTGCTGGCTAAACATGGGACAATTTAAGCATCCCTAATAATAATTGCAATGGATTACAACCAATCAAATAAGCTTAAATCCAAGGGTTTTCTGTATTCATGCTTTCTCTTACAAAAAAAAAAAAGACAACTTTTAAAATAGTACCACTGATTGATAATATACATTCTCTTTTTATTTCAAACATTTACCTCTCCCCTAGCCAACTTGCAGGATTTTTATGTTTGTAACACGTATCAGCTTTGTTGATGGCTGACATAGGAAAGGGCCTTGGTGTCAAGACATTGACATCAAGATATATTTTAAGTTCCCCAGAATGGATGCTACATGTCATAAAATACCAAATTCTCACCAGATGAAAACAGGGCCTTGGAATTCAGAGTAGTAAGGTGATACTGGTAAATTTTTCTTTCTATCTTTTCTGAGTGTGTCTTCTTGCCATACATTCTGAAACTGATCATCTGTGAAATGTTATCAGGGTGAAAGGGTTTTGACTGAGTCAAGTGTACTCCTTCATCCAGGTAGAATAAAAAATACTTAAGTCCGTGTATCTAGCAGGAATCATGACAATGGCATTGGATCTCCTGAGAGCTGAGTAGCATCTGTTCCCTCTCCTGGAATTTCCTTTGAAGCTTTACCTCTTCCTCACTCACATACATGTTATTTAGATGAAATGGATACACACAAAAGGATGAAAACACAGCATTCTATCCTGTCAGCACAATGACTGATTCAGAAATAGACGGCCAGTCCCAAGAAAGAAATGCAGAGATATTTGCTGAGGCCTCCAGGAAAGCAAAGCTTTCTCTTTTCTGCTGGACCTGAATTCAATTATGCAAGAATGCAAGTTTTGCAGATGCCGTAGTCATTTTCCAGCTCAGAGTAAAGCCTGGATCTACGACAGATTCTTCAGTTACCTACCTCAAGAAATCTAGCCAATACAACACTAATAATATTTCCCAGGATTATGGCAGGCCAAATCATTCCACTCTCTTTTATGGTTTATTCCAGGACATCAGAAGGATGTGATACTAAATGCAGCTTCTGATAACACTCTTTTAGTGGCCATTCCAGTTCTCTGCTCCAAAATGAAATAAACTGTGTTATGTCCAAGAAATAACAAGAAGGATTCCACTTGCAACATGGCAGTGCTAGCCACAGAAAGCCACCATGAACTGGGCAAGACACAACAATCAATGACCTGAAAGCCCTAGAGAGAGAACAAAAGAAGAAGGATTCTGGACAGGTGTCAGTATTTGGAGGAAATGGGAAAGCATGAGGTTAATTTCTCATCTCTGTGGCATTTGGCCTAAAACCTGTTTAACAGTTTTAAAGCTCATTCCTTTCTAAGTTCTGCCAACCCTGACCTGAAGGGCTGCCTAACAGTTCCTGATACCACCCTGCATCTTGGTGCTTTCCTGAACATTTGCTTTGTGTAGTTAATTGATTCCATTTAATTTGCTTCTCTCCCAAGACTACAAGCTCCGATAGGATAATGAGCACCTTTGCCTTGTTTCCCAATGTATTGCATATAACTAGCACAGTGCCTGGAACAAAAGATCTTCAGGGAAGTATTAGTCTTCCTCCCTTTCTCCTTACTTGCACATAAATATTTTGCAAGAAGCCTAAGAAAGCACTTTCACGGCTTAAAATTAATGAGATAGTTTTCCATATAGATCCAGGATGAGCGTGTTGCTGAGGACATTAAAAACTGGTTCAATAAACATTTTGAAATAGTATTTATGATGATCGAATTTACATTTTCACATATATTCCTCAATAATGTACCAATGTAATTTAAAGATTCATCTCTTTTCTTTTCTGGAATACAGGCACTGTCCTCTAAAAGTATATACTGATATTATTCATTAAATTAAAAATCTTTTTTTTCATAAGAGTATTAAGTGTTTCAGCTATTAAGGGTTTTTTATGGTTCTGGATTCAATAAAAAATGATAATAAAATTGAATTAAACATTCAATAAATAAAATAAGTAACATTTGCTAATCTACAAATTTAAACAAATAGGGTCAACATAATACCCACTGGTAGAACAGTAATGCTGTCCCTCGCATATAAATGGCATCATTGATCCTTCAATGGATAATGTATTCAGTTGTTTTTCTAGTCACGGTTGATGAATGTTCACACAAAATCACATATTTAAATCCTTACTTTTATAACCCATAACAAAGCAATTCTCATATGAAAGTATGTCCTGAAGCAGAGAAAAGGTCTGCTAAATGGAATGCTTTCTCAAACTTGAAGTCATGAATTTGGAGTCAACACTCTGACATGTTAACCAACTCAGGAGAAAAAGCTGAAATATATATTAATACATATATCTGTTAAGAACCAGCAACAGTAGAGCCTGCTCCTTGAGGGATGGGAAAAAAAATCAATTGCAATCTCATCCCCTCAGTTTTAATGAGCCCCAAACTGTTCTATAGCCAACAATCCACACTGTTTCTCTAAATGAAGCCAGGCCCATGCAGCACGGCTCCCGCAAGCCAGGCTGAGGCTGAGATTCTGAACTATCTGGCACAAGAAATTGAGCATTACTTCTCCATTTTCAAGGATGTATTTGCATCCACAGATGTCCATGGTCTAAAGACCTTGTCGGTGGTGGGGTCAGCGGTGGGGAAGGAGAGGAAGCTCCCAACCATAAATGGAGCCCAGAGCAAAACGAATTGCCTGCCACAATTCCTGTGGAATCAGCCCACTTCACAGTAACCCCCTTTCCTCTGAGAACTGCTCTCTCAACACCTCCACAGGAGAGGTCCCTGCCAATCTCAGGTATGTCAGGTGACCTCACATCTGATTAAAGTTTGCTGAACTGAAAGCAAATAAGTGATTGAAACAGAATCAACTGGACCGTTTCATCTGAGAATTTAGCATTGGAGCACACAGAAAGTCTAGTCTGTTTTCCATCAGGCTGTTCTAATACATAATTTAGGAGTGAGGGGCCCATGCTATTTCACCATGGAGACAAAAAATCAGAGTGTACAGAGTAGAGAAATGAAGGGAAAGCCATCAGAGTTCTCTATACTTCCTACTGTAGTTCTTTTCCGAGACCAAATTATTTCCCCTATTATGGGGTTTCATAAGATACACCTAAGGCTTATAATTAGTGTTTCTTGCAACCAAAGTACCCAAGCTAACACTCTAGTGGAGGGGTAGCAGGAAAGAATGAATTGATCGATGTTACATAGAAGGATCTCAGGAACGGTGAAACACGTTGAAAAGCCCAGGCAAAGAAACCAGGCTTAGAAATTGTGGGTGGGCAGGCAGAGTGCTTCTGGGTAGAGAATGGTGACACACTCAAAAGTGTCCCAACCCAAACACCAAGGCTACCTTTTGTGGCTAGAAATAAGTAATGTATTAAATACAACTCTTCACCAGCTCTACTACAGGGAACCCCACTGCCACCATGTTTGTTAACACACACATTAAAGGGAACTGTGTCACCCAGGTACTTGTGACTAAAAATAAACAAAAGGGCTTACCTGGTGGCGCAGTGGTTGAGAGTCCGCCTGCCGATGCAGGGGACACGGGTTCGTGCCCCGGTCCGGGAGAAGCTGATACTAAGCACATCCTCAGCTCCAATGCTGGGAGCACAGACTTGGTTCCAAGTCTCAGCTGTGTGGCTCAAAGCGAACTGCTGGGCTTTGGACAAGCTACAGGCACAACTTGTTTTAATGCACTTTGCAGATACTGTGTTTTCTTTTTTTACAAATTAAAGGTTTGTGGCCACCCTGCGTTGAGCAAGCCTTTCTGCACCATTTTTCCAACAGCATTTGCTCCCTTCCTGTCTCTGTGTCACATTTTGGTAATGCTTGCATATTTCAAACTTTATCATTATGATTATATTTGTCATGGTGATCTGTGATCAGTGATCTTTGATGTTACTTTTGCAAAAAGATTACAACTCGCTCAGATGATGATGAGCATTTTTATAGCAATAAAATATTTTTTAAGTTAAATTAAAAAAAAAAGCACACGGACTCTCAATGTGCCGCGGAGCGGCGGGGCCCGTGAGCCATGGCCGCTGAGCCTGCGAGTCCGGAGCCTGTGCTCCACAACGGGAGAGGCCACACAGTGAGAGGCCTGCGTATGGCAAAAAAAAAAAAAGGGGATAACATGGTAGAGATAATAAGTTACACAAGTAGAGCTCCACATGGCAACATGGATGAATTTTAAAAGAATCTTTAAATGGCAAATGTAAGAAACAAAATGACATCTTTGGCACGGTGACATTTAGTAAGTTTAAATTATATATACGTTACACTACTGATATTTTTAAAGATATGTACATATGAGGAAATACATCGAACAAGAGTGGTTTAGGCAAGCAGAGGGGAGTATGGGGTACAGAAAAGATGAATGGGATGCAGAGAAAGGGATATTATCAAATAAGTTGAGAAAGTTCTTGCACAGGCTGCTAATAAATGTGCCACAAACTGAGAAGTATAATAATTCTACACTTGATTGCCTTAAAGAAAACAGAGTAATAACAAAACGTGACTTTAAACTTTACATTTATTTTTAAATAAAAACAAACAGTCTTAAGACTGTAGAGCAGATATACATACAAATGAATAGTGGCAAGGAACACCAGCTAATACCCTCAATTCGATCCCAACCTGCTAGAATGCATTTGCTCTAAGAAATGTTTTCCCCAAGTTTTCCATATCTCTCAGTCCTACCGAGTAAAAAAGACACTTTGTTTTCTACTGAGGATCACTTCATCAGCATCAATCTCTGACCCTATTCCTCTGGGGAAGATTTTTTCAGAAGCAACAGAATAAACTTCCAAGCCATAATTCCATTTGAAACCCAAGCAAACACAAATACCTGCTAAATTAAAGAGCAAATGGCTTTAGATCCTTCTACCTCCACAACTTCGAATATTTCTAAATCCAAACCCATCTTCACTTCTCATCTCAGAAAAAGGTATGTCTCTTCTCCCATTGAAGTTGGATCCAATGTGCATAACCTAACCCCTCCTGTTTTAGTCAGGGTTCTCCAGAGAACAGAACCAATAGGATACACTTGTACCTATATGAATAAGATTTATTATAAGGAATTGGATCACATAATTATGGAAGCTGAGAAGTCCCACAATCTGATGTCTGTAAGCTAGAGACCTAGGAAAACCAGTGTTGTAAATTCCAGTCCAAGTCCGAAGGCCTGAGAACCAGGGGTATCAATGGTGTAAGTTCCAGTTCCAGGACTGCTTGAACAGTCAGGCAGAGAGAGAGAGAGAGAGAGAGAGAGAGAGAGCGAATCCAGCCTCCCTCTGCCTTTTTGTTCTGTTCAGGCCCTCAGTGAGTTGGAAGATGTCCATCCACACTGGGGAGGGCCTACTGCTTCACTCATTCCACCAATTCAGGTGCTAACCTCTTTATGTGAAACATGATCACAGACACACCCAGAAAAGTTTAACCAGCTATCTGGACAACCCGTGGTGCAATCAACTTGACACATAAAATTAACCATTACATTTCCTATAATTTTAGGCACTTCATTCATCTCATTATTTCCTCTTGCTCCATTAGGATTTCCTGCTTCTATCTTTCTCCTAGCTACTTTCTTACAGCAAATTCCCTAAATTATGTAGTTCCTCTAATTTACACTCTTTCATGTCATCTTTTATACTGTCGCCAGGATGAACAACCTAACGCAAGAATATCACTGTGCTACCCAGCTTAAACTTCTTGCATGTGTGGACTTCCCTGGTGGCACAGTAGTTGAGAGTCCGCCTGCCGATGCAGGGGACACAGGTTCGAGCCCCGGTCTGGGAAGATCCCACATGCTGCGGAGCAGCTGGGCCCGTGAGCCATGGCCGCTGAGCCTGCGCGTCCGGAGCCTGTGCTCCGCAACAGTGAGAGGCCCGCGTACCGCCAAAAAAAAAAAAAAAAGATCATTGATAGGGAGAAGGCAAACTGCTTTATGAAAATGAAGATTACCAAACTGGTTGAATCAGGATGTCTAGGGGAATGACTAGATCTTTATTTCTAAGGGACACTACAGGTTCTTGTCTTGCATACTAACACTTGAGAGACATTGATCTCTGCCGCATCATCCACTTTGCCTCATCTCACACCATCAACTCCACTACCTTTGAGCACAGAATGTTGTTCCATCATTTCCAGGCCTTTATACCATTTCTGCCCCAGGCTAGGATGCCCTTGACCCCTCTCTTCCTTATTCTTTCTACTGAACACTTTCTCATCTTTCCAAATTCAGTTCAAACGTTTCTGAGGGCCCCTATTAGGATTACCCAATCCCTACTTTGAATTCTATCAGCTCTATCCAAAACACTATCTTAGTATGTAAAATATTTTTATTCTACATTTTCTTCCCTCCTAAGAACCATCAGCTTCTTGAGGAAAAGGACCTTGTAATTTCTCCTTTATCTGATAAACTACTAATTACTGTTTGTCAAAGAAGAGAAGAGAAGAGAAAGGAATGGAGGAAGGGAGGGAGGAAAGAAGGACTGGTTATTCTACATTAGTCTATGAGTTGTCTTGAAGAGTAATAAAAATTTTTTTATTAAAATAGTGCTCATAAACTAGATGCTTTTTAAATATACTATAGATAGGACAGGATTTTTTTCTAAAACAAACTCAAAATTGGTAAGGCACATGAAAAAATGTGCCTTAAAAATCTTTATGTTCGGGCTTCCCTGGTGGCGCAGTGGTTGAGAGTCTGCCTGCCAATGCAGGGGACACAGGTTCGAGCCCTGGTCTGGGAAGATCCTACATGCCCCGGAGCGGCTAGGTCCGTGAACCACAACTACTGAGCCTGCGCGTCTGGAGCCTGTGCTCCGCAACGGGAGAGGCCGCGACAGTGAGAGGCCCGCGCACCACGATGAAGAGGGGCCCCACTCTCTGCAAGTAGAGAAAGCCCTCACACAGAAACGAAGAACCAACACAGCCAAAAATAAATAAATAAATTGATTAATTAATTTTTTAAAAAGAGGCCTCTAAAAAAAAAATCTTTATGTTCAAACAAGCATTTATTCCTTCAGAACAACTTAAAATTTAGCCTTAACCAAAAAAAAAATTGCTTTTGAATTTTTTGAATTTAGAAAGAAGAAAAGTAAGGAACAAAAAGTTCTTACCTAATGATTTAATATTATAGCAGATAAACACACTAATCCATTTTACCCAGGAAATGAGTAAATTATGGAGTAGTAGACTGCATCTGAAAAAGTGTTAACCCAGATATTGGAATTCAGAAGAGGAAAAAAGGTAAATAGCACTTTGAAAATTGGTTACATTTATTATAGAAAAGCTCTAATAATATACCCAAACACATTAAAAATTAACAAAATGATGGATTAAAAATCCTAGCAAGTACCTGGTGTATAGCAGGCTGTCAAAAATGGTATTTGCTTTTCTCTTCTCATATAGCTATGATAACTAAACATCCCATTTAAATGACAAACATCTCATCTTAAAATTAACAATCTATTTAGATGCCTGCCCTTGAGTCAGCTGAGATACCCTATTTCTACCTGCAGGCTCCATCCCACTCCAGATTCTAGTATTAACTGAATCCTAGTCAAGGGTTCAATTAAGTATCCAAAATTCATTCTGCATTGGTTCAACATATTTAGTACCTTTGCTTGTCCTGACATACATTCATACCTGAATTCCAGTAACTAAATTATATATACTCCTACTGTTTATTCCATTTCTAACAATGGGGTCAAATTGTTTTCCCCAACCCATACTAGATTGCCAGCCTCCGTACTGGGCCCAGTTTCACCCAAAAACTTGGGTTATCAGTCATGACTATGATATCCAGAGCAGGGGTAACTAAATTCCAGGCTGTGTCTAAAAAACACTGGATTCTGGCAGTCTTCACCCACCACACTTTACTATCTAATCCTGCCACCAACTCCACCAAAAGAAGTCATTCTTGTCCCAAGAAAATCCAGCAATGTCATGATGAAATAGAATTGCAGGTTCCCAGGATCCTGTAAGTCTGCAGAAATCTATCCCTAAGTAAAACCAATCAACTGCTATGAGTTCCCATCCTCCTTCTATTACAGTGCAAGAGATATTTCTTATTACCTCCATAAATTTAATATCAGATTTATGATTTAGAATCATTATTTGCAAACATCACACAAAACTGAGGTCAGAAATCTTCATTTACAAAATACTTATAATAACTCATTACTTTTTCCTATCACTGGTCATTTTATTCCAAGTATGTATTATGACTGATTGTTTTATTTCTAATTGTTTCTTACTTGACTTAGAAACTTTTTTTTTTTTTTTTTTAAACTGGTACGCGGGCCTCTCACTGTTGTGGCCTCTCCCGTTGCGGAGCACAGGCTCCGGACGCGCAGACCCAGCGGCCATGACTCACGGGCCTAGCCGCTCCGCGGCATGTGGGATCTTCCCAGACCCGGGCACGAACCCGCGTCCCCTGCATCGGCAGGCGGACTCTCAACCACTGCGCCACCAGGGAAGCCCAACTTAGAAACTTTTAAGTAAAAAAAAAAAAAGGAATTGTACGCATACAGTAGCCTTTTTAAGCTCCTGTGTATCTGAGAATGCCTACTATCTTAAATACAGTTTCCTTCCAAAGTCTGTATCTTCCAGCTTCCAGTATCGTAGAGAAGTCCAACATCAACCTGCCTATTTGTCCTTTTAGTAACCTCTCTTCTTCTGACTATAAGTTTAAATGACTTTTTAAAGTACTAATGGTTCAAAAATTTTACCAGACTATAAATCATTTCAATAATAAAAATGGCCTCAAAAACAATAATATAAATGCTTAATAAATGGCCAAGTTAAGACTTGAAACCTGCAGCAAGGCTCCAAAGCCCATGCACTTAAATATTAGACCATAATGCTTCAAGTCTCTGACTCCGTAATATTTCTTCTATTATTTCTGAGACTGCCTTTCCTATGCTTTTCTCTCTCACTCTGAAATATTTATCAGTTGTTGGATCTTTCGACTGTATCTTGCACTCCTCCCATCTTTTTGTTCATAGTTTACATTACTTTAACCTTTTCTTCATAATTCAGGAGGAACTTAACCTATCTTCTAATTCAGTCATTCAGGTTCTATTTAGCCTATTTTTCATAGGCTTCACTGCATTCTTTAAGAAAACCATGAATTTTCCCTTCAAGAATCCTTTTCTATACTCAGATTATTTTCCAAGATGTACAGTTCTGTCTTATGAATGCAACATGAAATATGAATGAGAAATTAGGAGGTATTCTTTTCTATTAAACATCTCTCAGACTGAAATTCTGGATCTTTTACAAGTCCAGCTGGTTTTCCATTTTTACATGTACCCTATAGAAGTTATCTGTTTTACGATGTATTTGGAGTTGCAATTAAGCTTGTCAAATTTTTAGATCTCTGTTGTTGAATTTCAGACGCAGAAAGGAATGTTAATCAATGTTTTCAGTCATGCTTCTTTACTAGCTGGGAGACCCAGGAGTCCAGGTGGGATAGGGAAGGATCAGCATCAGGAAGACACTGTGGAATGGGGAGTTTCAAGGCTCTGCCCAATTTTCTATACCATTTTTTAGGGTCTCCAGGGTGATGCTTCCTTCTTCAGCTGGTACCCCTGCCTTTGCTGGGATCAACATTAGCAGTGGCCCTGCTTCGCTTGGCATGCCAGTCTCGTTAGGGTGCACGTATCCTCTGTGAGTTCCGACATGCGGAACACTTTAGGAAACAGCAGTATAATCAATACTTTTCCTCTCATCTGCTGTCTCATGGCCCACCTCCCTGGTGGGTCCTACAGTTCTGAGCCAAAAGGTGTTAGTGAGGCTGCATTAGGGTGACATTTCTGATTTCTGGAGCAACTTTTCTTCCACAAGCTTCAGCAAACTGTAAGCTTATTGGTCCCTCCCTCATTCTTACCTTCATGAACTTTATCATGGAGAAATTTGTCAAATATTTTGGTATTTGGGTGATATTCCACTGTGGTTTCCATAAAATGATACATGTTTTCCCTATTTTATTGCTTAATGACTTTTATCATAATGTGGAGGATGGGGAGGAAAAAGGAAGAGTTAAAATGCTAACATTCTGAATTCCACCTTAAAATGCTAACATTCTGAATTCCACCTTAAAAAGGCTAACAAACATTCTGAATTCCACCTTAAAAAGGCTAACATTCTGAATTCCACCTTAAAAAGGCTAACATTCTGAATTCCACCTTAAAATGCTAACATTCTGAATTCCACTTTAAAAAGGCTAACAAACATTCTGAATTCCACCTTAAAAAGGCTAACATTCTGAATTCCACCTTAAACAAAAAAAAGTTTATCTTCCTTCTTTTCTTTCCTTTTCTTTTTTTTTTCTTTTTTTTTTTTTTTTTTTTTTTTTGCGGTACGTGGGCCTCTCACTGCTACGGCCTCTCCCGTTGCGGAGCACAGGCTCCGGACGCGCAGGCTCAGCGGCCATGGCTCACGGGCCCGGCCGCTCCGCGGCACGTGGGATCCTCCCGGACCGGGGCACGAACCCGTGTCCCCTGCATCGTCAGGCGGACTCTCAACCACTGCGCCACCAGGGAAGCCCTTATCTCTTTCTTAATGTGCTGTTTTGTTTTGTTTTTTGTATTAGAATGGAACTTCCTGAAGAGGTATGCCTCACAGTATGTAATTGTAAAAATGGACCATCACATCCCAAAATAACTGTTAGCAGTTCTTTATGACATTTAGACAAGTTTCTACCTCAGAATACACAAGTAAATAAGCTAGCAGATTCTTTGAACAGAAGCGAAGAGAAAAAGGTGGATGATTCTAAAATCCTTGAAAGTGTTTACTTGTTCACCCTCTGGATGACTATGGGAGGTGCTATTGATTTATAATGACTGGTAGAAATGTGCTTATGATAGGATCACAATGATGCCTGATAGAGTGAGACCTTGAGTTGCATTCCAAGATCTACTCTTGCATTTTCTCCATTTTAAGACACTAAAAGATGCCTCATAAATTTATTTATACATTATTTTAAGGAGGAGGAACTATTTTATTAAGTGCACACATTAAGAAGTTATTTCACAAAACATCAAAAGGTAAGCATAAAAAAATAATAGAAAGGAGGAAATAGTAGGAATAAATAGGAAATTATGCTGCTGGCACTGGGGGTAGGCAAATAAAAGAGAAAAAGAATAAACAGCTTGACATGCAAAAAGCCAAGAGTCTCTTGATTTCTCAACTTTAAGAAATAGAGGTACAGGGGAGGTGGGTTATTCCATGAGGATTACAGCTATGTTCTCATCAAGTATAAGATGGTCACCTACCTTTGATTATTGAAAATGGTTATGTTACCATTTCCCTGACAAAATGAAATTTTAGGGCATATAATGTAGAAAATTTTTTTTAATTACAAAGGAAACCCACAAATCTGAAAGTCCACTAGCCTAGAAAGTGGGATTAAAAAGAAAAAGAGTCGGATTATCAACTCCCACTCACAGAAGCGGTGACTCACAGAATCACAAACTTTACTAACTGTTCTAGGGATGCAGGGAATTGTGAGACACAGGTAAAGCCAGGAGGAGTCTGAGGCCATCACTGCAGCTCCCTCCATGTCACATTAACATAAACCCAGGCCCAAAGTTAACAGGAAAGGTTACTAAGCAGTTGCTCAAACAAGAGTTATTTGGTCACAAACTATCTCCATTTTATACTCTAATAATTACATAACTGACAGTGACATTTTCCTATGGCCCATGACGCATAAATTCATAAATCAGTCTGACGGTTGTTTGCTAAAAGCTGCACATTGATTTAAACTAGTATTAGAAGAGCTAGGATACAAACACATATGTAGATATCTATGGCTAATTGAAATCACTTAAGACATTGAATGGCTTGACTCCTTCTGGCTCAGATTATTATATTAGCTCCTCTAGAAGTTTTATAACTCACCTACAAATAGACAGTAGGGAGCTACAGCATGAGACTTTATTAACCATGCAGTGAGAAGCATATGTCATTTGAATAGCCATATACAACATGCAATGTAATTCAGGTTACTCAAATAGCCATGAATTCAAGGTCAATACGTTCCTCTTGCTTTTGGGACTGATTTCAGCTGGATGAACAATTTTTAAAGTACATGAGAAGCACCTTAATAGACTGCTGTTGCAAGACAAGTAGAAGAAATCAAAATCATATTGATTCCACCTCTTAAATAATTTGTAAGTTTACTTCTTTCCACCTGTACTACCACCACTCTAATCTTAAACCTAGAAAAGAAGTTTTAAATGGATACGCTACCGGCAAGAAAAGTCTTTTTAAAATGCAAATATCTGATCATGGCACTTATGCTAAAAGGTTTTCCATGACTTTCTCGATTGCTCTTGAGATAGAGTCCAAAATCCTTAACCCAGCCAAAAAGGCCTTAGGTAAGGATGGCTGTCTCTCAGTCACCACTTCTGCACTCATTTCATCACTTTCTTAAGCTGTAGACATGTTCATAAAGAGTGTACTTTGCAAAACGCTCATACGCAAAAGAACGACCAATTATACTCTAGCTCTTTCTCTTCTTCTCTGCAGAATTCAGCTTCTCGAAAGGGGGGTCTGAATTGATTGTTTCCACCTCATTCTCATGCCAGCCCTGCCGTCTCAAGTCTGACCTGACCACTCCTTGGTGAATGCACACACCCAGGTAACTGGTGGACTCCGCGTTGTCAAATCCAAGGGACACATATCCATTTCTAACCACTCTTGACCTCTTTGTGGAATCTGCCAATACTTAACTCCCCAGTTCTCAGAACCCTTCCCTTTCTTTGATTTCTAGAATATCACTGGATTATCTGCTTTCGCCTAGTCCTTAATTATTTGTGTTGATGCAGGTTCTGCCTCTCAGTTCTGTCCCTGAATGAACTTCTACTCCCAGGAATTCACCCACACACTTAATGATCTCCATGTCTTTATGTACATCCCTCTCTCAAGTGATGTTTGGACCCATGCTTGCAACTATCTATTGTACATCATCACCAAGGTATACCAGAGTAACCTCCATACTGACATGCCCCATGTTGTAACTTCTTCCCTGCAGACTGTCTTCTACACTCTGAAAGCTACTTCAAAAACTGGGCATCCTACTAGACTCATCCTTCCACTCAAATCCCCTAAAAATCCCACCTTCTAAGTCTCTCCATCTGCTCCATCCACTTTTTCAAGAAGAGCTTCCCTAATTGGTATTAAGTAAAAATGTCCCAGGAGAATAAATAAAAAGTGAGTGAGGAAAAAAAACACTCTTTCCCTAGGCAAATAAATTTTTTCTTAATAATCAAATAAATAGACTCTCTCAAGTGTAGTACTTCCCAGAGCTTTAATACTGATTTGTACTGTGGCTGAATATGTACATCCTGAATATGTAAGAGACATATTCAGGATGCAGCGTTGCTCGCAAGCTAGTGAGACCCTCCTGCTAAGAACACTAATGAAACAGCCCATAGAAATAATATGCAGCAGGGCTTCCCTGGTGGCGCGGTGGTTGAGAATCTGCCTGCCAATGCAGGGGACACGGGTTCGAGCCCTGGTCCGGGAAGATCCCACATGCTGCAGAGCAACGAGTAGCCCCTGGCTCGATGCAACTATAGAAAGCCAGCGCGCAGCAATGAAGACCCAAAGCAGCCAAAAATAAATGAATAAATAAATTAATTTAAAAAAAAAAAAAGAAATAATATGCAGCAGATCACAGTCTGGGTTTTGCTGGTTATTCTTTTTGAGGTCAATTTAACCAGCATTCTTAAAATGGCATCTTAAAGGCTGATAGATGTGTAAGCTCCTGAGTTGTGGGTGCAAGTGGGCAGCCTTACAGCATACATGGGCTCTTAGCCCCCCTTCTCAGGGGACTATTCAAAAGATGCTGAGTCTTCCTTGCACCTGTGTTAAATTGCAGAGTAATTTCCTGTTCCTTATTTTGATTAATAAATCACATGAATTCATCAAATATTGATTAAACACCTGTCCTGTTCAAGACACTGTGATAGTTATTAAGGATACCAAGAAGGACAGAATGCAGTTTTGCCCCTCCAGGGCTCAACCTAGGGGGAGACGCATTTGTAAAAACTTTAATTAATGTGACAAAGTGCTATGAAAGAAGTATGTACCAGGTTCTCCGGAAGCACAAAGGAAAAAATGGTTTCCTCTTCTTGGAGAGACAAGAGAGGGTGTCAGAGGGGATTTTGAGCTTTATCTTGAATAATTTTTTAACTAGATGCTTTATAGTATCCTCACCAAAAAAAAAAAAAGGGTAGAAAATATTCCTGTTTAATAAATGAGAAAGTGAGTTTATTATGGTTAAATTTGTCTAAGTTCACAAAACTAATAAGTAGAAAAACAAATTTGAATTCTGATTGGTCAGACAAGATTAGAGGCAGAAAAGCAGGGGGTGGGGGGGAATGATATTCCACAGAGAGTTGACAAAAGGCGAGATGTATGAAAAGGTGTGGTTCATTGGGGAAACCAAAAGCACTGAGCTATGGTTGAAATGGAACACCAGGTCTATGTATGGTGTGTGTGGGGTGGGGGTGGGGGTGGTTGCTGGGGAGTGTGAAGGGTCTGGGAGTTTTTCCTACTTGCAGGTTAACAAGCTAGCATGTGACTTGTGAAAACAATTAAATAGAAACCAGTTAGAGTCAGGAGGCCAGAAAAGGGAGCTCTTATGCCCTGACCGCCTCTCTTGTCTCTCCAAGAAAAGGAAATCTGGGCTAAAGCTGAATTGCAAGCCATAGTTGAAGATTTTCCCAAAGTAACCAAAGATCCTCACAGATTTGCTGAGGACTTTAATGTAGTCATTCAAGCTTATCAACCTGGTTTCTCTGACTTATAATAGCTAGTCCATATGCCTGCTGGTGAAGGCCAGGGCCGGCATTGGATGGAAACCACCAATTAGCAAAGACCTGAAAGGTTTCTAGAATTACAATCAGGAAAAAAGCCCCCTAACTTCTTATATGATCAGGCTCAGGTGATCACTAGGCAACCTCAGGGAGCGATTCCTAGGGCTTTTCCAAAGCCTGTTTGACTAGAACAATAGTCAGCCTTGAACACAGAAATCTGATGAACCTGTTCATTAAGATTATGATTGACTTCAGATTGTTTTTAAAGAAAATTCTGGTCGTCCTTCAGATGTTGGTTTCACCTGCATAGTTTTTAACTCTATGTTTATTAACGGGCTGAACCAAGACCTTCCCTGTCTAGTGAAAAGGACCAGGATGGAATGGGAAAACTGTCCACCCCAGATTCAGTTAATCTGGTACACCAGCTCTCTCACACTCTAGATGAGTCGCCTATAAGGAAGACCACCAAACTTCTTAATCCTCAACTCCAATAAATGAAGGCTCCTAAATGAAACCCAAACCCTCCTAGTTTCTGCTATTATTTGCAAAGAGCCAGGACATTGGGAAAGAGACTGTTACAAATGTAAGCACACACAGCCCTCTATCCAGCCTCTCCAACATCCTCCCAATTCTCAATGACGGGCTCTGAGTAACTACAGGGGCTCCTCCCAAGCCTCCCTTTTTATTTATTTATTTATTTATTTATTTTTGCGGTACGCGGGCCTCTCACTGCTGTGGCCTCTCCCGTTGCGGAGCACAGGCTCCGGACGCGCAGGCTCAGCGGCCATGGCTCACGGGCCCAGCCGCTCGCTCCGCGGCATGTGGGATCCTCCCGGACCGGGGTACGAACCCGTGTCCCCTGCAGCGGCAGGCGGACTCTCAACCACTGCGCCACCAGGGAAGCCCGGTTCCTCCCTTTTTTTTAAGTCGAGCCATAATTTGCTTTTTCCTTTCAATTGGGCCATGAGTCACTTTGGTTACATAGCTTTACCTCTCTGGGTTTAGTGTCCACGTGATTATCCATAATTTATCATTTAATAAACATTAATAGGCATCTACATTAGCTGTGGATTCTAAGTGCAATAAACCTGCTTATGTATGTATATATATTCATTTAAATTTGTCCGATTACTTTGTTAGAGCACTTTCCTATAAATTGGAATTGGTAGGCAAAGGGTATACAAAAGTTAAATTTTGAGTGATACATGCAAAATCCTCCCCGAACGTAGAGACAGTCTTCACCAGTCTTCTTTCTCAGTATTTGTAGATGAGTGCTCTATTTGCTACAACCACAGGAACATTAGCTATCAGTATTTTTAATCTTTGTGATATTCCTAAGAAATTGGTTTTCCTCTCTTACTCTTGAGTCAATCATCTTCACATATCCTTATTAGTCATTTAATCATTTGAATTTCCTCTTTATGTTTTTTCATTTCCCTTGGAATATTAGTGTCTTTGTCACCAATTTATAAGAGCTCATGCACGATTAAGGATGCTAACCTTTTGGTTGTTGTGTATTACAGATGAAATGACATAGAGTTTTTCCCCCATTTATTTCACTGTGATGTTTATTTTATTTTTTGATTATACAGAAATTACGTATTCAAATAGAGTCACTCTTTTGTTCTTTTTGCTGGTTTTTGTTTGTTTGTTTGTTTTTTAGAGAAAGGCAATGTGAAATCATTGAAGGATTTAACATGAGAAATAAAGTTTACTTCATTGGGAATTAATTGGGAAATGAACTGGCAAGGACCAAGAACAGATGTAGGCTGATTGAGTAATCCAGCCGTGAGAAGGCACTAGGTTAAAGCGTGGTGGTGGCAGTGGTGGTGGGTAGAGAAATTACGGGGACGTTTGTAAAATAGATTCTGTGACATTTGGCTGTTGATTGAATTAGTGGAGTCAGTGGGGATTAAATTGCTTTTTTATTCTGGGGTGTTATCTATTTAGTCAAATTTCCAACTGAAACCTAAAGAGTTAGCCAGCACCAGTGTTCTTCATAAAAGGGGTGAGGGAAAATGGAAGGAAAGAAACAACTAATTAACAGAAGCATGATCACGAGGTACCTGAATATGAATAGAGAGATCATCATTGATTAGAACTTCTAAAAGCATTTATAACTCAACTCTAGAACAGATTTGTGTTTCTATATATTTTAATTACAAATCAAATGATCTCTGAAAGCTATGGGTTTAAATATCTAAAGTATGTAAAGTTTTGTCATACAGGAAGGATCTTGAAGGGAAATAAATTGGTATCTCAAATAGAATTATTCAATAAAATTTTTTATAAAGGGCAGGGTATAGGAAAACTATAAAGGATACTGCAGTACTCCCTGGCTAATAACTGTGGAGAAGGGGCTGTTACTACCTCAGATGAGACAAGAGGAGAAAGTAGCTACCAGAATCCAGAGAAGAGAAGTGAGGTCGCTTGAGAGGAGCTGTGTGCTTAGGTAAAGGGACTTAGGCAGGCTGCCGGGACCCCACAAGGTGAGACCTGGAATGCACCACACTCCACTTGCCCAGTCTTCTTCTCCAGCCACTGCTTCCCAAGGGCTGCCAGAGGCAAGAATGCCTTTGATGTAGTCCAGGGACAGAGCAGGATGGAGAGTCCATCTAAAGGGGCAAGCAGAGACTCACCAGCATGCTCCACCTCTGTGCCTTTCTTACGGAAAAAATGTTCTCATCTGCAATGCAGAAGACACACAAGAAGACCCAGCAGCACTGTGACGTGCAAGAACGTGATAAAACGCAGTAGAAAATTAACCCCTACTCCCCCTAATGACGTCAATCACGAGCTGCAGAGCCTCTCCCTGCTTGCATTTGAGCAGCCTGTTTCCAGGCAAAGTACCTCCCTCTTGATCTTAATAGAATTAATTTAAATGACATTATTTCACAAAAGACCAGTCTTTAGATCTTAAACTACATAATATGAATAAACAAATTTGATTTTACCTTAGAATTAAACTATAAACAATTAAGTAACTTATTAACTAAAAGAAAGAGTGAAAGGATGGACTAAGTTTCTGTGAGTAGAGGATCAATACTTTGAGAGTGAGTGATGGGAGAAAATTATTTGAAAGTTTAGAAGTTTATTAGCATGAAGAAAAAGGATCTCTATTTTGCCTGCTCTTTGATCTCATATAAAGAATTTTTAAATGTATCTAAGAATTACATTTCTAGTATTGATAGAATTAACTACATTACTATGGATTATATTATTGTTTACAAAGCTTTTACACCATACCATGTGGTCCTCATAAACCACTGAAAGGGAAAAGGAACAGCCTACATACTATCCCTGTGAAGAAAGAAAAACATTTTCTGAGAGGTTGAGTTATCTGCTGAAGGTCACATAGCTAATAAGTGATGTAGTCAAGACCAAGCTATTTCAGAATGAAATTCATTGGTATTCACTAAAATATGTGACCATAATATGGGACAAAGTATAAGTTAAAATGTCTCATTTTCCATTTATTTATCCCGTGACAACTTTTCAATGCTCTGTCATACTTACCACTTTTCCTTGTTTTCTATGTAAGATATGTCCAAAGATAAACTAAATATTAAATATTTAACAACTTCAAGCTTATCTGTGACCCTAAACTTAGAAAGGTAAAAAGCAACATTTAGTTTTGTTTTGCAGCTAAAGCTCTTAACTCTTCAAATCCAGACCCACATATCTTCACCTGATAAATAAAGAGGACTGAAGAACTCGTGGATTCCTCAGCTTTTTGACTCTTTCAATGTTATTCCTCTTTCCTTTACCTTCTAAGTTAATCAAAAAATCTTTTTTAAAAAATGACTTTTACACCCCAGAGTAAAATGTATTCCAAGCCCGGTGAAGAACAGACTATTAATCTCTTCACTTTATTGACCTACTTCAGTTTCAGCTCATTAAACACAGACATTTTCAATGATCAAAAGAAAATGAACCAAAGGTAACTTGGTATAACCTTACCAAATAAGAGAGTTGTTCAAAAAGCAAATAAATCTGAACGGGTAATTTAATACTGACAGTCTTCCATTTAAAGAGTATATATGCTATGAACAAGGACATGCAGAAATAATTTCTACGTTCATTTGATCAGTGAAGTCACACTCTTGATATGCTTTTTATCCAACTCTCTTCTCAGTTCTTAGCCTCTCCCAAAATGAATACTATACTGAAGGAATTATGAACTAACGTCCCTTGAAACTATAAGACAAGGAAAAACAAAAGACTATGAGCTCTAAAAAGATAGCTGCCAAAGATTATTTCATTATATTGCCATACAGAATTATAAAAACTAAAGTAAATCTAATTATCGGAGCACAGAAGAGGAAAACCAGTAATTCAAACCCATTATCCTAAAAAGAATAACAAGCAATTTAAATTAGGAAACAAGAAATGTTCACTAGCTTTTAAATATGACTGTATTTGAAAGATATTTAAGTTACTAGCTGAACCATACCAGAATATGCATGTCTCATTAGCACTGACTTAAGTAACCCTTTACTTAGGTAAAACTTCCTAAAACCAATTCTAAGATATCCTAAAAAAATAACCAATCACAATTCACACAGGAAAAAAAAGGGTTTTTCTAAGATATCACTGAAAAGAAGTCTTAAAGGCTAGGTGAGTAGTTCTAAAATTGGAATTGTTGTAAATACTTTAGAGACAAATTGCACCTGCTACCATACATCATGTTTTGTGATTTAACAGCAGTTATTTTCTTGCTTCCTCTGAAAGACTGTGGCCTCTCTACTTGGTCACATGGAATCTAGACCCCAAGTCAGTGTTCTTTAACAAACAATCTTCCCAGCTCAGGAACAATTCCATAGCTAAGTGATTTGTACTTTTTCCCAACATGGAATTAATCAGGGTAGGAGACGGAAAAACCAAATCATCTTCCAGTTCCTTACTATTAATTTTCTCACGGAAAGAAACAATTTTGCAAAACATATATTCAAATAAAACACAAACCGACCAACCCACAGCCAGTTGTAAATTATAGTTGGTCACCTTTATTTTTTTCCATTCTTCCAATAATAGATCAATTAATGTTCTAAGGCAGATCAGTCACACTGTCTACATGGTGATAACAACCGCAAATGAATCCTTAAATGTTAAATAATCTTCCTTCCCTTGCAAGACATTTGAGGAAACTTTCTTTCAGACGTTGGTTTGGCAATTAATTTACTCCATTTCAAAAATGTTAGCTAAGATAGATAAAAATTTCTTTAAATTTAAACTCAAAAGCATTAGGTTACTTTATAAAATTTGTGGCAGTTACATAAGAAGATATTAACTCCACATAAACCATTTATTCAACAACACAACTAAGCCCAGATCAGAATATATTTTTTAACACTTCACCATCTACATTTCTCATTCTATTAATATCAGGCATAAAAAAACATAATTAAACACAATAAATTGAGCCTGTTGGGTAACTACGAATATAAGATTAATTCTAAAAATCAAAATTGATTTATTAAGTTTGGCCTAATCACAGAACAAAAAGATAAATCAATCACAGTTCCTGCTCTCAAGTAGCCTACAGTCTAGCAGAAGGAAAGAAACACATTTAAAATCAGTATTGCTACTTTTGAGTCCCAACCTTACATTAGAAATAACTAAATACTGATCTGTATGTGGTGAGTGAGGATTTCAGGGCTGGTCAAAGAAAAGACAGGACCTCATGATGGCAGTAGTATGCAATGAGCTTTAGTTGGGTGCCACTTTGACAGGCTGCATGAGAGGGGATGTCCCTCACAGCAGGAGACCTGCTGAGACATTGGTGCAGGACCACCACCCAGAAGAGGAAGAAAACAAGGGAAATCCCAGGAGAGAGGGGTATTGGAGAGGGGGCCCCCATGTCTAGGTGATATTGCTTAGTAGTAAGATGGGAAGTCTCTGAGTCAAAGAGCTTCAAAGGGCAGCAGTAACTTGGGGTCTTTTACTGCACCAGAGTTTATTTTATCTGTATGGCTAGCAGATAAGTTCAGCTTTGTGGGGTTTGCAAAGCAGGCAGGCTCTAAACGACTAAAAATATGTTTACTTGAGCTATATTTAAAGCAATTGGAACTGTAAAAATTTGAGTTTGGCACCAGTGGGCTTTGGGCTAATGGTCCCAACCAGCTGTGAAGAAGTAAAAGACATAGGGGCCAATTTTTAACTCATTTTTATAACACCATAAAACATAAAAAAAAAATCACTGTATCAATAGAATCTTGGGTGTTCAATACCTGTGGACTGACTTCTAAAGTTTAACTTAAGAATCAGAGAGGTTCAAAAGGTGAAATAAGAGGCTCCTTGAAGCTTTACTAAAGTATTCAACAGACATTTCAACTCCTATTTTGTGTCAGCCGCTGTTCTGGGCACCAGATATTCTACAGTGAACAAGGTACACAGCTGGACTGGCTACATAATTTGCAGGGCCCAGTGCAAAAAGGAAGCACAGGACCCTTTTTCAAACTTCAAGATGGTAACAGCAGGACATTAAACCAAGCATAGGGCCCTTCTGAGTGTGGGACCCTGTGTGACTGTATACGTTTCATATCCATGAAACCGGTCTCGGTAGACATGTTCCCTATCCTCAACATGCACGCAATCTAGTGGTGAAAAATCAACAGTAAAAAGAAAAGAAATATGGCACCATGAAAAGTGCCATGAAAGAAACAGCGGGGAACAGAGTTCAGTGAACCTTGAGAAAGGCTTCTCTGAGGAGCTGACATCTAAGCTGAGACCTGAGGCTTGCAAGCCAGCCAGCTATATAATGTGTGTATGTGAAGGACCCATAGGTTGGACATTTATACTAGTGGCTCTCAGTCAGGACGATTTTGCCTCTCCTGGGTCATTTGGCAATGTCTAGAGACATCTTCTGTTGTCAGAACTGGGGGTGAGGAAAGGCGTTGCTACTGGCATCCAGGGGGCTAAAGGTCAGGGAAGCTTCTAAACACCTTACAATACACAGGACAGCACTCGCCGCCCCTGCCAACAACAAAGAATTCTCCAGCCCCACAGGTCAGTGGTGCTGACACTGAAAAACCCTGAAGTGGAATGAATGTAGATAAGGCGATCACAGAGCTGTGAGTGGGGTGAGAGTTTGGCACACTTGCCTTTCATGTCCTTAGCCATGTGACTTTATGGTAGCAAATATTAGAAACCTGTATTTCCAACAACAGTAGAGAATTCAATGAATGGTGCAGTGATTCAGTAGAATCTTAGTCACTAAAAAAATACATATTTAGAAGGATGTTTACGATTGGAAAAGGCATGTTACAAAGAAAGAAAAAGTGATTCTACATTCTTTCAAAAAATATTTATGTGCTGAGCAGAGGACTGATGAGGGTGTTGAAAAGATAACTCAAAGGGTTATTGGTAGTTATTTCTGGATGGTAAAATTGTTTTTGCTTTCTTTGTACTTTTCAGTATTTTAAATTTTCAAGAGAAGTGTAGACTCTCATAAAATCATGAAAGTACAAAATCTCATTTTCTTTCTGAAAAAGTGTATTATACATTCAACTTACATGGCAGCCATATGTGAACCTGATAAGGCTAATCAAAAACTGTGATATTTGTTGTGATTCACAGAAGAATGACTAATCGTTCTAGGATGATTTTAGCAGTACCACTGGTAAAATTTGAAATTTCTAAAGCTGGAAAGTAGAAGAATTGAGGGCACAATTGGTGATGTCTTGTCTTCTAAAGGTCAGGCTTTCGTAAAAGAAAGGTAGATATGGAAAATGGCTACTCTCTATTAAAATGAATCGCTCTTGTTAGTTAACGGAGTAGATAGGGTACCACGTTCACAATCTATTTTAACAAAGTATATGAATGAAGTCTCTCATGACTCCATTTTAACAAAATGAATTTGTGGTTTCTTGAACAGTTATATCAAGAGGCCATTGATTTATAAGTCATGTCTGTTTACAAGCAGTATCTGGTTGTTGAAATGTTACTCTTGGTCTTATACCAATTAATGATAAAAGAAATGTTATAGACCAGGAAGGTGTTCTTATCAGACAAGCCAAATTCCATATTCTAGAAAGTCCTAGCAAGCTGGAAACATGGTTGGGGGAAGTATAAAATAATTATAAAATGCTATTCTTTTTTTTTTTTTTTTTTTTTTTTGCTGTACGCGGGCCTCTCACTGCTGTGGCCTCTCCCGTTGCGGAGCACAGGCTCTGGACGCGCAGGCTCAGCGGCCATGGCTCAAGGGCCCAGCCACTCCGCGGCACGTGGGATCTTCCCGGACCAGGGCACGAACCCGCGTCCCCTGAATCGGCAGGCGGACTCTCAATCACTGCGCCACCAGGGAAGCCCTAAAATGCTATTCTTAAGTTTCCTAAATTGCACCCCTCCTTAAAGCCGATTATACAAATACAGGATGTTGGACACTTGGCAAAAAGGAACTTAAATTTGGGGATGGAGAGAGGACAGGGACACACACAACACTTACATTTGTTAGTAAACTGACTATGAGGGAATAGGATGTGATTTGTACAATTCAGGCCCTGATGGAGAGTCATACTCTATGGCCTCAAAGTAGAAAATCATACTCGCTTCCCCATTATGAAGCTTCACTAAAAGCCTGGATAAAAATGAAACACATCATTTTCTTAGACATCGAAGCACACGCCAGATTTTCCAGAGGAGAAAGTGACAAGTTTCCCTGACACTGGAACTAGGGCTTGATGTTTACAACTCAACAGAGACAACATGCTCAGAATAAGAAAACAATGATGAGACAAAGCCACTTGAGACCTGTGATGCAGCAGGATAGCCACGAGGACACTCTACAACCAAAAAAGTAACTAAACATCCCCCTCTTTTGATCAGCAAGAGTGACTACTGCTTCTTCATTAAAGAAAACTAGCCCCATCTTAATCTTCCTGACACCTAAGTAAGTTATGAAGATGCTCAATTCCTGAATTGCCCTGCTTCCTTAAACCCTTGTAATCACCCAGCACAAAGCCAAATCCTATAAAAAGCCCCTTTCAACTGCCTCTAACCAAGGCACCCACAGTTCCTGAGCTGTGCGATCTCCCTTGCTGCAGAAAATAAGACCTAGTTTGTTTGACTATCATCCTGATTCTGGTGGTTCCTGGCTGGTGGACTTCAACCCGAGACCATCCTGTTATTACTAATCTGCCCAACATCAGCCTGTGGGTCCCTTTTATGGTTTTGGATCACCATAACCATGCTGCCCAAGCAGCAAAAGGGGTTAGTTCATGAGAAACAAGAGTCCCAAATTGAGATTACTGTCAATGAGTGACTATGGCCACCGGCCATCGAATGATGTGACTCCCTAAGGCATCTCCTACACACTCCTTCACCTCCCTGAATACAGACAGCAGGGTGGTGGTAGAACCAGTGGCTATGGGTGCTGCAGCTAGCAGTGGTGCAGTGCAGCTTGGTTTCTTTCTTAGAGTTCCCCTTAGTCCACAAAAAAACAGAATATTCACCATAACCTAAGAAATACCATTTCAGATAGGTTTCTTTGATTTTCCATTAGTTCATGAAAAGAAACAAAATGTTCACCATGACCTAATAAGTATCATTTTAGATAGAAACATATTTCCCGATTTTAAAAACAATCATCTGTGACTTTTAAAAAACTAGTTATTATAAAACACATTCTGATTTATAGAGATCCAAAACTAAAATTTCACCCTTAAAGGTCAAGTTCAGCTACAATCAAGACACTAAATAAAAAACTGTAATAACAGCAACACATTTTTTGAGCACTTACTATGTACCTAGATTTGTGCTATCTTACATACATGTATCATTGCATTTCATCTATGCAACATGCCTTTGAGAACTAACATCCACATTTTACAGATGAGAAAATGGAGGTTCAAAGAGGACAACTGATTAACCTCAGTCACACAGTTACAGATGCCAGGACCAGGTTTTGAACCCAAATGTCTATAATTTCAAACTCCAAGGTCCCCAAGTAGATTGTTTCTCTTGGGTATCAGTATAAAACAACACTGCCCTTGAAGCCAATATAAGACTGGATTATAATGAAAGCAGTTTAAAAAAACACAAAAGAGCTATAGCACACTACTTAAAGTGTCCTATGGTATTAGAATTTAACTTTGCCACATCAAGTTTATTTTTATTATACTATTTACAGCCAAAGCTACCAAGAAAAAGTTATCTTTCACACGCTACTCTCTGTATCAAGCAACATCCACATTTTAAAAACTAGTTGGTATATAAAATCTGAAGGTAGCCTTGGATTTTTATAAGCTTCTCCTTTCTGAATTAGCTTCTTTAAAAAAAAAGGAAATAATGCATGTGTGAACAATGCCTGTGTGAAGAGAATTTCAATGGGAAAGCATTATCCCTTCTCCCCAATAAAAAAAATAAAAATAAAAGGACCTTTTAAAAGACATTTTCACTAACAGTTCTTTTCTGGATGAAATAAACAAGAGCAAAGGGCACCTTGACTACTACCTAGGAAATAAAATCAGAACACAGGGAAATCTGTAATTCTAATCACATTTACACCTTCTCTCCTTTTTTACATTTCTCATCCAAACATCCTTAGGAGCTCAATAGGCTTAAAAGAATTGGAGCAGGGTAGAGAACAAAGGTGAGGGGAATCTGAGAAACAGCTTAAATGGCTGTTCTCACCATTTTAGTAATTTCGAATTGGGTAACATAGTTTTCAGAAGATGTAAAAGTCACAAATATAGAATGAAACTGTAAAAAGTTATTCTACCTGCTTATATTTTAAAAGTGGCATTTTGGCTAGGCATCTCAGGAATTAACTACTTGTGGACAAGAAATGCAAGAAAGCACTAAAAAAATTAACTTTCAAGGAAAACAAATATCAAATTTAAATGTATTAGCTTTAGTCAATGAAAGCCTATGTGCTAAATACATACACCCGCTAAAAAGAATATTAATATTTGTATTCTTATGTGAGAATGACTACTTAGATATTAACTATGTTCTCTCTTGAGATTGAGGATAATTTTAGAAAATAAGATTCAACTACTATACTCAATCAAGCTAAATATTATAGATCTCATATAAATACAAAAATAAAGAAAAGCATTTATGAACCATGTGGTATGTGTGGTTTACTCAAATGGGGAATGAAAGTTTTTTTAGTGGAAAGAAAAGAGACGTCAATGTTAAAAGAAACAGTTTAATATTCATTTAATTATTCAAATAAAAAATGACCAACAATAGAGGAATGATAAAAATTCAGAATTATATCAAATTCAGATGTGAGTGCCTGTTAAAAGAAACAGTTTAATATTCATTTAATTATTCAAATAAAAAATGACCAACAATAGAGAAACAATAACAAGTCAGAATTATATCAAATTCAGATGTAAGTGCCTGTTATTGGGTGATCCTGATTCAGAATAATACTTTCACGTGACTTTTTCTTAATGCAAATATCAAAAGAATTCAGCACTTCTTTTCACCAGCACCACTGATGTCCCTGAGAGTGCAGCCCTGCATGGCCCCTTGAGTAGGTGCTGCTAGGATTCCTCCATTGCCCTTAAGCCACAGATAAAGAAAGGTACTAGCAATGGGGAAACAATCCAGAATGCCTTAGAAAAGAAGATGCCTGCCATCCTGGCTCTTTTTTGTGTGTCATGTATATCAAACACAAATAAGCGCAACCATTTCCATCTCTGTAGGACAGAGTTTCAGTTTCAGTAAAATGCCAGTGACTGATAACGCTGCAAAGTTCCTCTTCAAAAGAGATGAAACACACACAAGGTTCTAGAAATGTAATACCTTCTAGTCACTGTATTATGTTTAGCAGGTACCAGATATACTGAGATATGAGATGGGTGGTGAAATCAAGGCCTTACTGTCAACATTTACTGAACATATCAGCCAAAATTATGGGATCTGGGGGGCAAAATCTATGGTTCAGGTGAGGATTTCACAGCTCAATGCCCTCACCAAGTCCCCTGCCCCAACACACACACTCACTTTAGTTGCATTAGCTACTGACAAGTGTGGGTTTTTTTTTTTTTTAAATGAAACGAATGCACCGAAATAAGAACAGGTTTACAAGGGGGTGGTATCGTTTGAGAACAGAACTGCCCTCAGCTGAGAATATCCAACTATGTTGTTTCAAGTAGTATAGAAAAAGTGCCTAGTACCGAATAGGTGTTCAAATAAATATTTGTGTGTTTGTTTATAAGACTACTCTTGTAAACTAAAATAGTTTCGGCGGGCTCAAATGGCCAGATTTTCCTTGTGGGATGACTCCAGAACTGAGTTGACAACCAGCAAAGAAATCAAGCGAAAGAGCCACAGCTCCATAGTGCTACGAGCAAGCCCCCTCACCATACAAACTCAGAGGACAGATTTTAGAACCAAGCATCCTCCACAAGTTCTTCGTCCAACCAATAAGCTCACAGCATTTGTCAGTGTGTTGGCCTCGTAATTAGGTGCATTGCTCCAGTAAGATCGATCTTAGCTGCAGACACCTGCTGTCGCGTTTGACAACTAAGATCTATTCTTCCAGACCAAATGTAAACTGGAAATCCCGCCCGCAGAAGGAAATTTGCGCGGAGGGGGCACGGAGCACAGGGTAAAGGTGCAGGCACACGCGCTTACGAGAAGCAGAATCGACGCTTGCCACACTTACTGTATTCTTTCCCTTTCAATCTCTGGAAGATCTCATCCATGTCAAGTGGCTCCCCCATGCATTCTGTTTGATCGCCTGTTGCCGGCACATCTTTCAGGCGTTGCATCTACCCAGTGGCTCCGAGAGACACACTGGGTAGTTTAGGTTCCTGCAAGGTGGGCTTGATGCCCAGGCGCGGAGGGGCAGCTAAGTGTCACACCAGGGAGGGCGAGTCTTAATGACAGAGGGGACCGGCCGCCCTTGTCACCGCCCCATTCTCCAGCAAAGGAGGATAAGGCAGCTTTGTGTTTTTACTATCAAACTTACAGCGACCAGCCCAACTCCGTCCACCGTACGAGAAAGCAGCCAACCGAGGCCCCCCGGCAGGGCACTGGGAAAGTTCCCACGCGGAACAGAAACGCGGTCAAGCCGCGCTGTCCCCCGCTGGCAGGTTTACCGGCCCCTTCCAGCGCATTCGCCGAGACTAAGGGAGCCGGGCGGGAAGCAAACGCCCAGAGCTCGGCTCAGCCGCAGGCGGAGTCAGGGAGTCCCCGGAGCTGCGCTGCGCTCGGGATGTTCACGCCGCGCTTCCCCAGAGGCCTCCCCAGGATTCACCCTGCGCGGCCCGAGGGCCTCAAAGGTCATCTTCCCACGAAGGGCCATTCAGACAACCTGGGGAGCGCAGGGCCGGCGCCCCGGACGCCCCAGCCCGCGCCCAGACGCACAGCTCCGCGCCGACAGTCCGCGCCTTACCTGCCCGCGGCGAATCCTGCAGCCCCTTGACAGGTCCCACCAGGCGCCACTGGAAAAGTTTCCTAACTTCTTCGCAGCTCTGCAAGCCCTCGCTTCGGGTAGACCCAACGAGAGCCAGAAGGAGGAGACAGCGACAGCCCACGCGCCAGGTCTGTGCGTCCATCATCGGTGTCCTGGTCACTTCTTCCCCCGCCGTGGAACCCCCTCTCCCCGCGCGCCTAGCGCTGCAGGCGCTGGAAAAGGCTCGGTGGTCGAGGTTCCCAAGAGGTGCTATCTGTCGGTGGGCTGGGACTCCGGCTTCACCTGCGGGCACTTGGCTGTCTCCGGAGGTGCCCCAAGGCTGAGACACCGGAGTTCTCAGTCAGAGCGCCGCCAGGTCTCCCTCTCCAGCGGGTCGAGATGGCGCCGCGCGAGCGAGGAAACGGAGGGAGTCACACGGAGCCCGAGAGTATCTGGCTCGGGGCACCGCCGCGGTAGCCGAAGGAGGGCTCGGCTGGAAGCGGCCGACCTGGGACGCTCAGCCAGTCTAGCTCCGCGGACAGGCCCCGCCCCCACCCCGTGGTCAGGCCACGCCCCCCGCGTGCCGCCCGGGGCCTCCCTCACCCGTGGAGCCTGTCAACGGTGGTCCACGCTGGAGAGACAGCCGAGCGGCGCTGCGTGGAGCCAGGAAACAACTAAAACGGAACCCGACCTCGCTCTCCCCAATCCATTCCGGGGAACTGCAGTCTGAGGAAAAGAAGAGCGAATGTACGAAGAGGCTCAGAGAAGACGCGATGAGAAACACCAACTGGGAATACTTCCATATAAATACTTCCGTATAAATCAAGGTCCTCAATGCATAGGAATTTGTATTCGAATTGCATGAAATGGGATCTGGGCACAATATAAAAGGCAAAAAACTATTTATAGTTAAAGATCTCAGTTGAGAGGCTTGATAGCACTTAGGTTTTAAAAGAGTACATGAGACGTTATTTTTTTAGAATTTCTGTATGTTTGCTGCTTTGGAACTTTTTTTTTGTAACATTACGATTTCCTGAAAAAATTTAGAAGTCATAAAAATTACATTCAAACCTTATAACGTTCTTATTTTCACAATAAAGTCCAGTTTATTCTCTTATTACCCTTTAGCATCATATTTTGCTTCAGTACTTTGTATCTATAAGGGCCCTTCTGAGCTTTACCACTTCTGGAATTTCTTTAAAACATTTCTCAAAGAACTACTAGGGTAAAAGTGCTCAGGGGAGTTTCTCACAAGGAAGATAGAAAAATGAAGACTTTAAGTGATTTTAAAATGACAAAGGAATTTTGTCAATTTACAAAAGGACTGCATTAGAAACCATAAGCCAAAGGGCCAGATGTATTTTTGAAATATGATTGACTTAACACTAAGACTGTGAATGACAAGAGTGTTTCATCATCTACAGGCACCTGAAGACAGTCCTCCTCCAGTAAAACAAAACTACTTAAAAGCATCAGGCCAGGGAGACTATAAATGCTTTAACCACCTAAAGGGAATTTATTCTCAAATTTGAACCCTTGCCGAGAGATAGAGATGAATAATTTTAAGTCTTAGTTAAATGTCATGGGACTTTTTAATCATTCACTTAATCTTTATAACAACCCTGTAAAGTAGTTACTACTATCATCATTGTTTTACAGATGAGGAAACAGGCAGCACAGAGAGGTGAAGTGGCTTGCCCAAGGCCAACATATCTGCTGAGTGGCGGAATGAGAAACCCAGGCGTTGGAATCCAGAAGATGTGCTATTAACCACAGGCTCTCCTCGGCCACACCACGCCATACCGAAGAACCTAGTGGGTTACATTCAGTAACACAAAAGGCTGTTTATAGTTTATCAGGGTTTTTTTTACTAGTAAATATATATAATTTTTATCTGTGGCATTTTATTCTACTAGAATTCCTTCTATGTTAATATAAGGCTAATAAATCCCTAGGTTTTCCAAAAGTTTTTTGTCTTACCCGGATCTCTCCTTGATTGATTTGATCATCATAGAGTAGCATTAGCATTAAAAGAATCTCAGAGATTACTTGGTCCAATTCATTCACTTGGAATCTCTAAAACAATTTGTCTTACAAGGATAAAATCACAAACACCACTGAGAATGATTGATGGTTCAGTAAAAACTAATCAACTAAGAAATACTGATTGAACACATACTATATTTTTAGAAAAACAGTAAGCTAGGCAGAATTGGGATTACAGAGACATGTAAGCAAGTTCTCGGTGGTTTTGCAATTTATTTCAGCAGAATAATTAGGTGGGGAGTTATATACAGAAATGGAATAGGATCTAATGAGAAAATAAATGTCTAGTCCATGCAAAATGTCCTCAATTACAAAAATAGATATTTTGTTTCTACCTCTTATTCCCTACTGCTACCACCATGGATGAGCTTTAAGACAAGCTTCCTTCTGCCAACCAGAATACAATAGCAAAGTGCCTTTAATGTGGACACTGTAGAGCAAAATCTCTACACACTGTACTATAACTAATCTTTTGTTCAGTTTACCTGTAAACATTAAAGATGAAGCTAGGGAGAAATGTCTGTAATTTGACAGTGATAATGCCTCATTTTTCAAATGTTATTCAATAAACATTTATCGAATGCCTTTTATGTAATAGCACTGTGTTTTGCTTTTGAAATAGCAATACTTGTAGATGGAAGAATCTCTAAACGGTCATTATTTAAAATACACTTTAATATTCTTCTAAATGCAAAGCTTCTAAGTAACCCTTTACAGTGTGTCAACTCAAGACCTTGTAAAGAGAAATAAAGAACCTCCAGCATGGTTTAGGTGATCTTAATGATGTCACATTGCCCTCCATTCTGACTACTGCTTTAAGCTAATACTGGCCACTGGTTAGCTCACCCTCAGAAACTGACTGGAGTTAACTCCTGTACCCAATCAAAATTAATAGCTAATATTTACTAAGTGCTTACAGGTATTCTCATTTAACGTTTCAACCACCCCATGAGACAGTCACTATTATACTCATGAGGAAACAGAGGTACAAAGAGATTAAACAGCCTTCCAGAAGCACAGATAAGAGCCCAGATATAAGCCAGGCATACCGACTTCTGCACTCACGTGGCCACCACCTCTCCTGCTCTGACAAACCAGACACCTGCCTTGTGGCCCCTGGACTCAACCCATATCATATATGGGTAAAGATCCTGGTGGTCGGTGCTCTTCCTTGGGGACAGCCAGCTGGACCTCATCTCTGTAGTGGTCCACAGACCTGCAGCGACTCTAACCCTGGCCCAACTCTACCTTCCCGGCAGCTGCCTGAGGTCCTACTTAACCCTTCAGTCAGGAGGACTATAGTGTAAGAACTAAAATTCCAGGAGCGGCCTTGACCTCTTTGACCCTCATGGGATCCCAAAGGCCTACTGGTGTGTTCTGCACTAGCCAGATACGCCCCCCAACCCAGCAGTAAATGATCCCTCCCTGGCCAGCTCCCCTATCAGCCAGACCAGCTCCATCCCACCTTATCATCCACCTAACCGGTTTCTCTTCTCTGCCAGCCCCTCGAAATTATCCTACAAGTCAATCACATCCTCCATGGGAACCAAGGGTCACCTAACACTCTTGTCACTACAAAGCCTGCCTCTCACAGCCCTCTGGCTCACTCCACTCTCAAGTGGAACCCACACGTGGCCCTGCATGGCATGCGGTATCTTCCTCCCCTGGACTGAGTGTGTGTGACTCATAAACTGCTGTGAGTCTCATCTGCCCATCATGTGTCTGGCCATCTCTTATTAATTAGGAAAGGGAATCCTTCCTTCATCGATGAGGTAAATAGGAGGCAATACAAAGGCTTCCACTTAGCTATTTCGCCAAAAAATCCTGACTTGCCTTGCCCCACCTTCTCTCTCTCCCAAATGCTGCCCGGTTAAAGGGAGCTAAATTGGAGGTCAGCCCCGGCTGACCCTAGTAACGAATTTCTGCCACCAAGTAATCAGAAGGAAATTGAGGGATGTTCTCCTGATGTCTCCTCAGGGTCAAGAGAGCAACGGTTGAGAAAAAGCTGCCTGCGGGAGAGAACTCATAGCAAATTACAACATTCCATAAAATACTCAAAACCAGATACCAAGATGAAATGTTCATGGAAGTCAGCGGGAAACTTTGATCAGCAAACACATTTTCACGCCAATGCTTTCTAAAGAGATATATCTATTGCTAATGTATATTTCCAAATGGAAAAACCTCATCTTCTAATCACCAGTACACGTTTATCAATGATTTTGAAATATTTTAGATACACTCATGTCATTATCTCACAGTAATTATGCTTCAAGGCAAAGACAATGTAACTATTTCTCAAAAAGCATGAGATAAATACACTGTTCCTGTGTGGAGGTTTCAAAAGTATTTCATAGTGTATTTAATTTTACATCTTTTGTGTTTAATGAAAGACATTTGACTTCTTTCAGAGAACTTACTGAGAAATAAAAACATTCGTTGTTCTAAATGAGAATGAAAACATTAAAAATGACACTTAAGAAAGGAACCCAGGGACACTCAATGAGTTTATGAAACTAAATTTCTTCAAATAATTTTCTTCTAGTCCATATATAAGAACATAAAAATGGTGTTTTTCAGTTGTGACATACATTACATGTGTAAATTACAGTACATTATAATGGAAATGAATACAGTACAAATTTCTCTCATTTGCAAATGTAGACTTTGCACCAACTAATATGAACCCAACTATTCTTGATTTACAGAGTAAAATCCACATTTAAAATTCAGTTTCATCATTAATTATGCCAATATTTTAAGGAAAGACAATTGCATTAACAAATAAATTCAGTTGTTATCTATCTGGAATATATAATATTCCTTCTTAAATGTTTTTCAGAAATTAAACTAGGCAAAAAAAAAATCTTTATACCTGTTTGTTGTTGGTTGTTTAATGTGAGAACTAAAGGGTCGCAGAAGTTTATCTGCCAGACTATAAGCCTTGTGAGATCTAGTGAGCCTGCCATATCCGCCTCTACACTCTGAGCAGTGAGTGACTGACTGCATTTTGTGCCCATTCATAACTGTACTGAATGAATTTGGCCCCCATGAGTTTGATGTTCTCACGTGCCCTGTATTATCTTTATTAGATTTCTGTGATTATTTTTTTAACATCTTTATTGGAGTATAATTGCTTTACAATGGTGTGTTAGTTTCTGCTTTATAACAAAGTGAATCAGCCATACATATACATATATCCCCATGTCTCCTCCCTCTTGCGTCTCCCTCCCACCCTCCCTATCCCACCCCTCTAGGTGGTCACAAAGCACTGAGATGATCTCCCTGTGCTATGCGGCTGCTTCCCACTAGCTATCTATTTTACATTTGGTAGTGTATATATGTCCCTGCCACTCTCTCACTTCATCCCAGCTTACCCTTCCCCCTCCCCGTGTCCTCAAGTCCATTCTCTATGTCTGCATCTTTATTCCTGTCCTGCCCCTAGGTTCTTCAGAACCTTTTTTTTTTGAGATTCCATATATATGTGTTAGCATACGGTATTTGTTTTTCTCTTTCTGACTTACTTCACTCTGTATGACAGACTCTATGTCCATCCACCTCACTACAAATAACTCAATTTCATTTCTCTTTATGGCTGAGTGACACTCCATTGTATATACGTGCCACATCTTCTTTATCCATTCACCTGTCAATGGACACTTAGGTTGCTTCCATGTCCTGGCTATTGTAAATAGAGCTGCAGTGAACATTTTGGTACATGACTCTTTTTGAATTATGGTTTTCTCAGGGTATATGCCCAGTAGTGGGATTGCTGGGTCGTATGGTAGCTCTGTTTTTAGTTTTTTAAGGAACCTCCATGCTGTTCTCCATAGTGGCTGTATCAACTTACATTCCCACCAACAGTGCAAGAGGGTTCCCTTTTCTCCACATCCTCTCCAGCATTTATTGTTTGTAGATTTTTTGATGATGTGTGATCATTTTTTAAGCAGCAGTCAGCCTTTTAATTCCCACTTAACTGCTACATTTTTACCTTCAAAGTGGACACTATCACTATCTGTTAGAATAGTATCAATAAACACTTTTGAAACTAGGTTTTAACTTCCAGACTAAAATTATGTATGGGTCATTGCATCATCAAGTATCTGACTTTCAATAAATCTCTGATGTCTGTTTCATTTCTTTTCATTTCCTTTCCTATGATAAAAATGTGAGGTCAATGTCTTAAACATTTAATGTTACTACCAAATTAATTATTTAGTCAAGGTAAAGAATTGTTTTTCTAGTTGTTTTCCTGCAGCTTCTGATATTACAATATCTTAAATATTCATATCTTCAGATAAGATGAATTTTAATACTACACATTAAATATTCTCCAGAATGATTATTCATTATCTGTGTCATTTTGGACAAGTTGTTAAACCACTCTGACACTCTTTCCTTATTACATAAAATGAGGGAGAAATAGAATACCTGTTATGTTATTGACAGGGTTAACTGAGATAACATGTGAAGTGTTTTGCTCAATTCTTGGTTCATATTAGCACTCAATAAATAGACATTATGATTCTTCTCCATTGGAAGAATACCGGTCATTAGTTCCTGATCTGTTAGTTACATCCCGGATGTAATTAGGGCAATAAACCCGCTCCTCTGAACCCAACAACAGTTCAAAACTAAAATCTTTTGCCCGCCTCATATTCATAGTACAATTTCTTCATATTATTTAGCATTTACGCACCTGTCAAATTATTTGGAGTGATGGGGGGTAATGGCAACCAGGAGCTTTATCTCAGCTCAGTGTCGGGACAGGAGAGTCTAAGTTGCCCAAGGTCATGAGCTAAAAGTCATTTTTAAAAAAATACTCCTCTCAGAACATAATGAGCACTTACAGCAAGAACTGGAGACTAATTATCATTAGCTTTTTAAGATGCAAAGTGTAGACCCTCTACTAATGATAAAGCCTCATAATTGATAATTAGCTTTGATTAACGAGTAGGCAAGTTCTTCCAGAGGCTTTCACGGCCGTGCACCATTGTCATAATTGATCTTTAATTGTTCCATCTAAAAACTCCTTTTATCATAGGTTTAATCTTTGCTATTTATAAATAAGGTCCAGGAACAGGCCTTATTAACTACCCCTAGATGTGATATCACTTTACAAATGTCTTTGCAATTTAATTAGCATTCAGTCTAATTCTTTAGATTTGCATATGAAAAGGCACAAGCAGTTCATGTTCTCAGGCAGAAAGGAGAAATCCCTTGCTCTGACCACTTTTGAATTCTCTTCTTGATCCAGATTTTGTGAGAAGAGACAACAATCCTCTCTCTGGTTGTGTCTGTGGAGATTCTACATAATTGCCAACTTTCTGCTCCTGAAGGAGAATTGTCTTTTTCCTTTCCTTGGGAGGAAAAAAAACTCCATTTGATCTACTGCAGTTCCTATATATCATCCTAGTTTTCCCTCACTCTTCTTTTTCTGCCCATATCCTCCAATGATCTTGTAACTGTTCTCCTGATGTTAATAAATCACATTAGTCCAAAAACCTCGTGGCCCATTTTTGCATAATCGGCTGAACCTGAGGTTGCTAAACATTCTCTTAAAGTCATTCTCTTAAAGCTCTTCAGCTTTCTTGGCAGTGCTGTCCAAGGGCTCCTAGCTCTCCAACATCCTCTCCTGCCTGTTTCTCCCCCTCTCTCCTGCCTCCTCATGGTTAGTATATCCCAAGGCTCAGAACTTAAGACTTGTTCTTCTTTTCCTACATATTTCTAGAAGGATGTACTGGGTTGAACAGTGTTCCCCTCAAAAAATTCATGTCCACCCAGAACCTCAGAATGTGACTTTATTTGGAAATAGGGCCTTTGCAGACGTGATTAATCAAGGATTTGGAGACGAAATTATCCTAGATTTAGCGTGAGCCCAAAATCCAGTGACTGCTGCCCTTATAAGAAGATGAAAGAACACAGAGACAGAGAAAAAGGAGATGTGAAGAGGGAGGTAGAGACTGAAGTAATGCAGCTACAACCCCAGGAATGCCAAGGATGCTACAACCACCTGAAGCCAGAAGAGAGGCATGGGATGGTTCCTTCCTTAGAGCCTCCAGAAGAAACCAGACCTGCCGACACCCTGATTTCACACTTCTGGACTCTGGAACTATGCGAGAACAATATTCTGCTGTGTTAAGCCACAGAGTTGTGGCAGTTGTGATAACTGGTTATGGCAGTCCTAGAATAATTTCACAAACACAAGACCCTGAAGTCTGTTCTTTTTATTAATAAAATCATCCTTGCTAAACCAGAATGTATTGTATCTGCTCTCTCCTCTAATGTCTCTATGTAATATAAATTACAAGACTTGGAAATGTATCCACCTTTCTCCCATATTCATCTTTTCATTCCAACTACCTCACTCTTTCTCATTAAGTTAGCAGTTGATTGCATTAGTTTCCAGAGAGAGTTCATCACTTAAAAATCTCTTCCTGCTCTAAATCATCCTCCCGGGCCCAGGTCAGTTTGTATCAGGCCTGTACTCTATTCAAAAAACTGAAATATTATTGAATTGATTATTAATTGATGGCAAAGCAGACTCCACCATCTAACCCTGTGTTTCTTCAAATATAGTTGGGGGAATAGCTGCATCATATCAACATAGTGTGTTAGAATGCAGATTCCTGGGCCTTATCCAAAAATAGATTCTTGGTTTGGGATCCAGAGTAATTCTCATAAAACACTTATGCAAGCTCAATATTTAGACTTAGTGAAAACACTTTATTTTGCTGTAAATCCGCTCTCCTTCCTACATGAGCCAATTGTTTTTTCCAGGGGGAGAGAAATCCATGATTTACCACTCTCCCCAATATACCTTGCTCATTTCTACTTGTAAGCATCAGTTAAACCTAGAATTACTTCCTTCTTCCTCTCTTTCTTTGAAAGCTCAAGTTTCCTACATTATTGTGCCAATCATTATTTGCTGCTCAATTATGTATCATTATTTAGGTTATTATGCGGTTATGCTTTGTTTCCCTAAGAAAATCTTAAGCTGCCCCACGTTGCCCAAAAGATCTAGGAACTTGGTAAGTGTGTGTTGAATCAATGCCTGAAAGAAAGGCTTGGAGCGGCACCTTAAAAGGCTAATCAATTTCTGTAGGAGACTTAGATGTACACTCCCTCATTAGAAAGTAAACTAATGGGAGTAGATGCTCATATTCCTACTCATTCCACTCGAGTACAATTAAGAAGGCTGACTGATGCTAATTTAATAATGATAGCATGTCTGATATTTGCTCTTCAGAAATTTGAGGGTAGATATCTAGACTTAAACTACCAATTTTAAGTCATATCATCTACTGGTCTAACAGCTATTGAATTAGTCTTAATGCAATAAAATTTGACTAGTAATTTAGGAAAATAATTATTATGTTTATAAAAGTATAATTTTAAAACTAAAATCATACCAGTATTCATTTCTTATTTTCAAATACAAGTCATTTCATTGACTGAAAAATACCTATTGAGCATAACATGTACCATGCAAAACAAAATATTGATTACTTGGTCCATAGCATATTAACCATGGAAACTAAACATAGAATGATGTCTATTGCTCTTCATGAAGGGGAAAACATAAATATTCTGCAGAGAGAGAGCTACAATACACAGGTTCTAGCAGCCTGCTTTATCTTTTTAAATCCAAATAAATGTAAATAATCACAAATAACATTTTAAGAAAATTTCTCTACAATCATAAAGCAACCTATGCTTTCTAACTGTGCCTTGGCTTTCACTAATTAGCTTATGCCTCTCTCAGAGGAAAACAAAAGTTTATATATTTCAGAATTCAAAGCACATTCCCTGCATTCTCCGTTCCTTATTGTCAGTCACTTCAGATGTGTTACCTAGAGAAAAACTGGAGAAGCCATCACACTAGATCTCCAATACCACCCTGTCCACACATTTAACACAATGAATGTTCCCTCAGAATCCAAAAAGCATTACCTAAACCACTCATTTAGACCAAACCCTGCTGAGTCCTTTATCAACATCAGTGTGCCCTGAATCATTTCGTTGATTCATTCTAACATCAAAGCCCCTACAGGCCAGGCTCTGTTCCAAGTACAGAACTAGAGATGCACAGCTGAATCACATGCCGTCTCTTCCTTCAAAAAATTCACAGTTCAGAAGGATAGACAAGCACATAAACAAATAAGGACCGTAAAGGGTTATGGCTGCCCTCACCAGTGTGCAAAGAAAGGCTACAATGGCTACCCTGAGCAGAAGGTTCAAGAAGCAAGCTGTTTGTCTGTCCTTAACACGTGTCCTTCTAATGTTTCAAAATGCACTTTAATCAAATAGAAACTTTAAAATAAAGTACAAATATCTCCTTATGATAAGTCATTGTATCTAAGGGGTTATCTATGTATCTATGTTGAGACTCATTGGGTTTAGCAAGCAGAGATTCATGCTCTTATGCTCATCCACTCAGCGCACTAATAAAAAATAATCCATATATCACATCAGTACGATAGCATATAATGTTGTCAATAAAAATTTTACTTTAATGGGCTTCCCTGGTGGCGCAGTGGTTGAGAGTCTGCCTGCCGATGCAGGGGACACAGGTTCGTGCCCCGGTCTGGGAAGATCCCACATGCCACGGAGCGGCTAGGCCCGTGAGCCATGGCCGCTGAGCCTGCGCGTCCAGAGCCTGTGCTCCGCAGTGGGAGAGGCCACAACAGTGATAGGCCTGCGTACCGCAAAAAAAAAAAAAAAATTTTACTTTAAAAGTTTCAAATAACTTGAGGAATATCGGATGAGAAAACTAAGATTGAGACGTAGATAGAACATGTTTGCAGCTGCGGTAAAAGCTGCATAGAAAACAGGATGATAAAAATACACTAACTGGTTATTTCTGGTTTATTACTTTCTTTTTTATAGAATCAGGCTTTTCCAAATTTATAGTTGAAATCTGAAAATAAGCATTTTAAACAAATAAAATTCCATACTGGCCTCAAAAAGGAATCTACATTCCCCCACATTAGAGGAAGGAAAGGAAGTAAACTAAAAGATGAGTGGAAGCAAAGAGTTCTAAAAGGAAATGCTTGACTAACATTCCTATAACAAGAGATTTTCAGATTGGTTTTTTTTTTTTTTGAGATTTTCAGATATTTGATAGGACTTTATGACTGTTCATTTTACAGCTCAGTAAATTTTTAAATATGAATCTTTATATCCAAATTAATTAATGTGCCTGAGTGCAAACTAAGGAGCCTGAAGCAATGGGTTTAAGCAGCGAAGTGGAAGCATACCAGGCTCTTCAAGTTATTCAAAAGGTGCTCAGCTCCCGTCTCTGCCCTTCTCCTTCTCCTGCCTACAGGGCCTCAGCACTCCCCTTCTCTCCGGTAACTTGTCCAATGGGGAGTCCTAGAGGCGCAGAGAGGAGACAAAACCACGTGACTGTAAACAGCCAAGAGTGAAAAGATAAGCGGTAAATCTCAATAACTATCTAAAAAGCTCCAGAGGAAATTAATCCTTTGTCAGTTGCTTCATTTGCAAATATTTTCTCCCATTCTGAGGGTTGTCTTTTGGTCTTGTTTATGGTTTCCTTTGCTGTGCAAAAGCTTTGAAGTTTCATTAGGTCCCATTTGTTTATTTTTGTTTTTATTTCCATTTCTCTAGGAGGTGGGTCAAAAAGGATCTTGCTGTGATTTATGTCATAGACTGTTCCAAATAATATGTTACTGACATGTTTGTGCTGTTTGTATGCTAATTTGTATAATCTGTAAGTAAAATACAATGTTGTCCCTGTTACTTTATTATTACTTCACCAGTGAATCCTCATTAAGTTTCTTTGCAGTATTTTTTGTGTTGTTTCTTAAAAAGAAAGTCACTTTTAATCACATTACTTAAAAAAAAAAAAAAAGGCAAATTACTTCCTCTTCATCAGCCCCTGGATCTAGTCAAAATTTCCCTCCATCTTTAACATTCTGTTACCTTATGCCAGTCACCAAACCTCTCAGAGTCTCCAATTTCTCTAGAGGGACTGAGCTAAATGGCCTGTTATATCTCTTCCAGCTATGAAATTCTATAAATTTTTAAAAATATTATTGGGTTTAAACAGGGGCTCTTGAGAAACAACAAGCAAAAGCATTTAATGCTCAAATGAATTGACACAGTCTATTTACGTAGATTTGAAAAAAAATCATACATAATTAACTTTTGAGGCTCCATATTCTACAAACACATAAAGACAGACCAAAATATATACAGATTAAAACAAGATAGATAATCTTAGTAATAGCATAGAAAATAAGCCTAGCTCTGCAATAGAAAGGTGGCGAGTGGTTTTGTCTCATGATTTGGGTAACTCAGGATTTAAAACAGCTTCACATAATGCAAAAGCCAAGGTTATCTTATTATATTTATTAGCATTACTTATATTAACAGTAGCCTTTTTTTTTTAACCACTTATTATGTGCCAGGGTCTGTGGTAAGTGTTTAACGTTCATTTTTTCATTAATCCATGTTATAGCCTGTAGGTACAATTATAGTTCCTATTACACACATGAAAGAAATCAAGGCTCAGAGAGATTAAGTAGCTTGAGGAGGTCACAATGCCAGTGAGCGGCAGAAGTGGATCTGGAACACAGGTCTCTCTGATCTGCCTGTGCTCTTAACCATTGCCCTAGCACTGTCACTCTGCTCACTAAAAGCCTTAATGACACACCACTGTCCATTACATAGTGTGCCATTCCAGGTCCTTTTTGAGCTGAACCTCAACCTACCTCTTCAGAGTTGTTTTCCACTGTTTCCTTTTATACTTCATTCAAGCCAAACTGCATCGCTTCTTTTCCCAGCTTTGTGCCTTTGTAAGCTGTTGGTTCCTCGACCTTCATTCCCAGTCCCAACACGTGTCTCAAATTATACTCATTGTTCATGAAACCACTTTGTCTTATATGAAGGCATGATCCCCTCCTCCATTCTCATGTTATTTCATTTGTTCCTCTTCTGTGGCATTTATCACCTCGTTATTGCATATGATTGTTCGTATGTCTTCCTTTATCACCTCCACTAAAGTGAAGCTCTTGTGTACAGAACCAATGAAGAGTTCATTTTTGTAGCCTCAAAGCAATTAGCAGAAGACGAATGTGGTTAGCTTAGAATATTAGTATTTGTTCTCAGATAATCAGAAAGTTTCAAAATGAATATTTTGTTTTAAGACCCAGTAACATGCATTGGAAACTTGATCTGCTCTAATCAAGGAATCATTTAAGAGGAAAACACACAGATACTTACACGATACATATGCACACACATGCACACATACACAAAGAAATTAAGTAAAACAGAAGTAGAATTCTGAAAAGCTGAGATTATTTTTTGGTTTTGGCTAATTTTCACTGAAGCATGTGGGGAAAAAGAATCACCCTGGGCCACTGAACTATAGGGCTTCCTTTAGGTTACATTTCTGATTTTCACAACAATTACTGATACCTTGAACAAAATATTATATCTAATAATTTTAAAATTTCATCACAGAAAAATCAGTTTAATAGTTTTATTCTTATTTACCTTTCTGGCTAATCTGTAAGACTTAAAATAAAAACAGAGTCTGCACGGTACAAACATCTATACATTTACAGTTAAAGCTAAAACTTTTTTTTCTTACTATGAAATTTTAATTAGAAGCAGAAAACATGGAACAAATAAACTTTTAATGTGCTCACAGAATTTTTCTGCCCTGGCAGGCTACGGAGTTCTGTTTCGGGGAGCTCCATAGCCAACTATTTATGGTTCATAACAAAATGTTTGCCATCAAACAATGTCTTGGCTCTGCTTTCTGCTTACAATATGTCTGTTCGTCCTCAGCTGCCTGCCTGCTTCACTCCCCTAGAAACCTCTTCAAGAGCTGCATTCATCAGACTTCTACTCTCCAAATAATAATGCTCTCATCACTAAGAAAAAAACATCTTATCCAAGTGCTTTAGTTTCATCACTTTCATCACAACATTTCAGACTGAACTGCTATCATATTATTGTATTATGTCATGGGTATTCCTTTCTCTTTTAACATTCATATACGGTCAATCATCGTATTATCAATTCTCCATTCAGATATTCTCTGGGATTTACTCTTCGTCAGTCTTACTACTGTCAGCCCAATCCAAGCTTCAACTTCCCATAACTCACCTATTCTGCAAAGACCTATGTGAGTTCCAGTGTGAAAGTCGGTGCATTCAAAAACCACGGTAGTGGGCTTCCTTGGTGGCGCAGTGGTTAAGAATCTGCCTGCCAATGCAGGGGACACGGGTTAGAGCCCTGGTCCGGGAAGATCCCACATGCTGCGGAGCAACTAAACCCGTGCGCCACAACTACTGAGCCTGTGCTCTAGAGCCTGCGAGCCACAACTACTGAGCCCGCGAGCCACAACTACTGAGCCCACATGCCACAACTACTGAAGCCCGTGTGCCTAGAGCCCGTGCTCCACAACAAGAGAAGCCACCGCAATGAGAAGCCCACACACCGCAACGGAGAGTAGCCCCCGCTCACTGCAACTAGAGAAAGCCCACGTCCAGCAACGAAGACCCAACATAGCCAAAAATAAATAGATAAAATAAATAAATTTATTTAAAAAACCCCAAAAAACAAATAACATGGTAGTTAAATACAAAAGAGAGCCTAACATATAATAAGGAAACGAAGTTACTTAAACGATCTCAGGTGCCTACAGATTGCAAGCATAGAATAAATATTTGTTGAATGTAGAAATATAATCTATTCATGAATATTTAAAGGATGAAGAACTAAAACGTAATACAACATATTCTTACCGTACAATTTCATCTTAAGTTATTCTACATGGTACCCTTCACAGTAAGTTTCCAGTTCCTGACTTATCCCAGATTTTTACTGTCCAGAAATAGATCTAACCGTTGTGGCCACCGATGGTAAATGCTCGTCAATCGAAAAATCCAAGATACTAATCATTACACAAATATTTTTCTAGTAGTTGTTTTTGGAATTGTTACCAGCTTACTGGTTTTTGTTTCCTTTTCCTCCCTGGATCATTATTCCTGAATTAGACTATAACAGATGGTACAGATGACTTGTTTTTCCAGATGTTCTAGATTTTTTGATGTAAAGCCTCAATTTACAATTGAGGAAGTAATAAACATCCTTGACTAGCTTGAAAAGCATGTTCAATTTCTATATGTTTAAGTAGCAAGTCAAGTTTATTCACCAAGGCCCAGAACGAATTTACTGTTCTCCATCTTTTTTAATGCCTTATTTTCTCTAAATTCCAATGTAACAATAATACCTAGCACACCATAATCACCTAGTTGACATGTTGTATAAATGTACAGACGATTTACACTTGAAAAGTTAAATTTCTGCCTTCCTTAGCAATGAAATAAATCCTGTATAATAAAGAATAAACAGCACAAGGGAGAAATGAGAAAATCATGTATTTAGTTTGAAACCATACTTTCCAAAATGCTGTCCGGAACCATACACTTCAGTCACTGTGCTTCCTCAGCCACTTTCCTCGTGAACTATTCAAAAGAACCTATCCTGAACTCTGAGGAAGACTGACCTAGACTGTATTTATTAAGTTATCTGTGTAAATAAGAAACACCTTCCAATGAGGTTCCTCACTTTATGATAAAGAATAAAGGCCTAGTGTCAGGTTATTTTATTTTGTTAAATATTATAGAATTAATAAGAGAGGCCCCTGGTACGTTTTACAAGATCTAAACATTGAACTAAGACACATGCAAGTTGTTTATTGGGTACAGTATTAGATATCTAGCACTAACATATCTTATTTAATCTTCACAACTCGTGAGCCAGGCATTATAATTTTCTGCAATTTTTAGATGTCAACTGAAGTACAAGGAGTATATAATTGGTCCAAGATCACACGACCAATTAGTTGTGAGGCCAGGACTCAAAACCCAGCTAGTACAATTCGAAAGGCTGTGCTCTTTATAATCTAGATGATAACAGCAGCCTGTAAAGGGTGACACACAACTGAATCTGAGGAGACTTTGTAAATGCCACATGAAAGAGCATGGTGAGCTAAACTCTGGAAATGTGGAAGAGAAGAACCTGAAATCAAAGTCAAGCATGGAGGAAATTTTACAATCTGTCTAAGATATTAAGGGACCAATGGCTCTAAAGAAATCCAAAAATCCTTCAGTAACACAAATCCCTAAAAATACCAATAACACAAGCTCACATGCTGCTAGCTAAGCCACACATTTCTTTCTTATCTATTAAAATTGAGAGCAAAGTCTCGTGGATGATTTTCTAAATGAAAAGAGCTTCAACCTTAGGACCAAAATTAGTTCAAAAATAAGATTTCCTTTACAAAATTTCATTTACAAAAATTAATTTCCATCCAATATTTCATAGATTGCATCTATCCTGAATAGAAGGGTTGCCCTTAGTTACTTTAGACCCAAACTCACCATCAGGGTAGGCACTAGCCACACGCAGCTATTGAAGACTTGAACTGTGGCTAGTCCAAATTGAGAGATGCTATAAGTATAAAATACACATTGGATGTTGCAGAAAACAAAACCATGCAAAGTGTCTCATTAGTAATTTTTTCTATTAATTACATGTTGAAATTATAATATTTTGGATGCATTGGGTTAAATTAATATATTATTAATTTTACCCACTTCTTTTTATTCTTTTTAAAATGTGGCTACTGGGAAAATTTTTAAATTACATATGTGGCTTACATTATATTTCTAGTGGAACACTTTTGATCCCTTAAGTGCGCTTAGTGAATGTACTAACATGTATTCACACTATATTACATGGTCTGAATCACATGTTAGTTTTAAAACTTTTCTTCTGAATTCATATCTGACATAACTTTCAGTTTCTGGTTAAATGCACCATATTCATTCAAATGCATTTTCGTTTTTAGATTCTGCATTGAACACTTAAAAGAGAGCTAGCCTATTTTGGTGCTGCACTTAACAAGACAGTTGCAAAGCATTGGAGCCACCAACTGTTCAAAAGTGGCAATACCCAGCTAATTCAATCGTTCACAGAACAAGACATAAACATCTGTGAGAAACACAATTCTGTGAAGGAAAAAAAATGCTGAAAATAATATATAGGCGGTATGTATGGTTTCTACTTTAAATTAACGTACTTTGTCTATCCAGGGAAAATATTTATATTGGCTCACATTTCAGTAAATTCTATTTGGAAAATAGAAGGGACTATTTCATGAAAAAGGATACTGATAAGTATATAGAAAACTGTATATGGACTAAAAGATTCCAAGTAAATATTAACGAGTCTCTATAGTTACGCTGTTTGAAAATTTTAATTGGTAGAAATTAGAGAATAACAACAATAAATCCTTCATGTAACAGAAAACAAAGCAGATTATACATTTTAAAAAACAGATGCTTATAAATTTTTCGTGATTTTTAAAAATGTATCCATAACTATGGAATATGGCTCTGCAGAGCCTTTTCTTGTGCGGTGATGTTGCTAATGACAGTCATGGCTGTTATCGATTCCGCTAATGCTGGGGGTGCCTCACGCAGGACCAGATGGCCTCATTATATGGCAGCTGAGGCCTGATGGACTGTCTTGGCTCCCACCAGAGTCCCAGAGTCCCTGGCTGGTTTGGTGGAAAATTTTTCAGGCTTACTTGGCGTGACAAATAAGGAGGTCCATGTCTTCTGCCTGGGACTGGAAACAGAGGCAAAACCGCCAACTTAGCAAATTTAAACCTTCAAATGCCCCACCTCAGGTAATAGAGCCAATGATAGAATTCATTCCATCCAGTCTGTCTTTCTTGGGTGTTTGACAAGTCCAGCAGTGACGTCCCCATAGGTCTAGGGAATCCTCTACAGAGAAAGGCAGGCAATGGGTCCTATCTAAGGTTGAGGCCAAAGAGAGCCCTGAAACTCTCCACCATCATCTACATGTGAACTGCTGCCAAACGCTAATCTTATTTTATGCTAACTTTAGAGATCTGGTGACATCTGAAAGAAATCTTGCAGTTGTTGTGGTCAGAGGACTTCAGAATGAACCATGCCATATTTGTGCTGGTGACAGCATTAGAAGAGAATCACAAGAAGACGGAACCGGGCTTCACAGGGGAGAGAGACGGGAAAACTGTGTTTGGAGACATATACACTCTTTATTTCGAGGCATACACATCCTTAGGCAAACTGAATAATGTTAATGTTTAACGAGATATTCCTGCAACTTTAAGAATATTGTACAATCTCCTGTTTTCCTTTGTGGGCTCAATCAACCTTCTTAGAAATTTAACATTTGAGGTTTTCTAGGTCTGACCTGAATTCTACGACAAATAAATCTTCTCTCAGAAAGTTTCCTAGAACTATCAGTTTGTTGATATAGTCTATATTCAAATGTATTTCGTATGTTTAAAACTTGACACCATCTCAAAGTTTTATTCTGATTCATTATGTTTTAAATATATCTATTTGAAACCTCTCGTTTTAAAATGTTTTGTTTATGGTGTAATTTTACATTAGAATTATTCTTATAAAAATAACTCTAGATGTTTATGGGTAACGAATACATGTGAAAGTTTTGTAACATGTAACATGTTATCATCCATACAATTTCACACGGGAAAACAAAGTATGAAAGTATATGTTCCAGGTAGAATAAAGAACCAGGCTGTTTAGTGTTATACAGAAGAGGTAGAGACATGATTTCTACCTTAATGGAAATTACAGACTAGTTGGGGAGGCAAGGCTGACGCAAAGACACAGAAATGAAAATTAAGAATAAACATGGGCATTAGACTTTGCAGTGAGTGCCAAGGGGTTCAAGGAAGTCTTGATGCAACAGGGAAGTTTTCACTGAAGAGAAGCAACCACTGAGGGCTTTGAAGACTGAATATAACTTGGACAAATAGAAAAGAAAGAGAAAGATGTTCCAGGAAATGGGAACAAAATGAAAGAAGATGGAAAAATAGTAATTTGATTTGCCTGTGGGATACTGAGGACAGGAGTCTGGCTAGATTGGAACAGGATGTTGAGAAATAGCAAAAAAAAAAAAAAAAGTAAACAATAACAATAATAATTGTGAGTAAACAGCCTTAAATGGGGTCAGGATCTGAACTCAAGCAATCTAGCCTCAGAGACTCTGCACTTTCCACCACATTAAATATAACAAATAGGTCTAAATAGAAAATCAGCACCCCAAAGAGGAAGAGAAAGCAAAAGTGCTAACGTTTTCTGCCAGGATTAAAAAAAGAGAGAGAGAAATATTGCTTGCTCGTTCGTTTATATACCGAATATTCTTGAATATCCATCACATACAAACTTCTGTGCTAGACCAGAAAAATACAAGTGGAGAAGATAAACTTTCTGTCCTCAAGGAATTCACAGCCCAGTCGGGGAGAAAGGCAAGTAGACAGGCACCATTTCATTTTCTGAAAAGACTACCACATCCTTAAGAGGCCAATCCTTTCTTTACTTGTCTTTCTTCCTTTCTTCTTCCCTTCCTCCCTCCCTCCCTCCCTTCCTTCCTTTCTTCCTCCTTGCTTTTCTTTCCTTCTCTTTTCTCAGTACTTGTTTCAACTGGTATATTAAGATTCAGGAAAGACAATGTATTAACAAAATGTTTCATATAACAAATGCAAAAGCAAGTTTTCAGGCAGTTATTTTTTGTAATGACCTGGTGTAAATTTGAGAACATGACACTTAAGCCGAAATTAGAAAAGATTCTGAAGAGATATTATTATCATTATTATTATTATTAAAGGATAAATGTGATCAGAAGACATTATTTATGTACCACCCAAGTCCTTCATATATGCTGATGCTGTTAGACAACTAATTTTCTTAAATATTATGCTCTAGTATATAGGTAACATGAATAACACACTAATTTAATCATTAAGAAAAAATTAAAGATATTTACTCTACTAGAGTCAGTAGTAAAGATATGTACTATTGTAGATGTAACTGTTGATTGAACACTAATATTTATAAACTCAAAAGCATGGCCCATGTTCAAGAATAATATTTGTTCTGAAAGTCTGACAGTTTAATATTTAGCTAAGTACAATTAGCAACCATTCCAAAATGTTTACCATTTTAGTATCTTGGACGCATATTTGCCTTATATCTCAAACAAATTGGACATCCTCTTATATTTACATGAATATAAAAAAATTCCTGCTGATAGAAACTAAAAGAAAAAAATTATACTATCTTTCAAAGTATCTGGTTTAAAACAATTGTCATCTTATGACCAGTTATTAGATTAAACGTTATTTAAATGGTTTTAGTCAAATTCAGTCAAGTACTTGTGTGCATGTATTTAAGCATCATCACAACAAATTCTAACATTTGCATAAGTTAAATTTAAATTCATGTAAGTTATTGTTATTTTTCCCTTCAGCTTACCATTGGATGAAACAATTAAATGTCAGTGCAATCAGCTCCTGTTTTTTGTCCATGGTGTTTCCACTGATATCATCAAAAAAGAATTACCCATTTGGTGGTATCAGTATCTTCAAGACATGACTTTGCCAAAGAAAATTTCAGCTGGAAGAAATGTCCTGCTACTCCAAGCACAGATGAGCCCCCAGGGAGTTGGAACTCGTCTGGTTTTGTGGGTGAATGAAGAAGGAAGTGCCACATGTCAGTGGAACACTAGATCACAAGTTGGCATGTCAACAGCTAAACGGGGCCTTGAATTACTACCTTTCAAGAGGTTTTGTCGTAACAAGAAATATATGTGCCAATTTCCAAAAGACAAGTCTTCACATATTTAAATAAACCTTTTGCAGAAGTTTTAGGTGGAGAAAAACAGCCCAAATTCCAGGTCAGTTTGACGGGGAAGAGTTGATTCATGGATTTTGGGTCATTTGACAGATATTTTCAGTCACATGAATAAGGTAAATCCTTGGATTGGAGGCCTTGAAGTGACATTGTAGATACTGATGAAAAGTCGCTTAGCTTATCTTTAGACACAAGTTGCCACTCTGGAAAAGGGATACTGAAAGCAGACACCTTCATTGATGGTCCAGCACTGGAGAAAATTCTTCAGACTATGAATAAGAGAGGTCAGGAAATTTCACTCCAAACGGGAATCTGCAAGCACCTATAAGCCCTGCAAACCACGTGTGAAGATGTCTTCTGCACAATCATAAGGATTCCTAACTTGCCAAAGAGGATCAGATCAAAAACCACTCCATTGTGTTGAGTTTGAATTCAAGCCAAGCACCAGCAGCCTTCTTCTTGAATTTACTTTATACCTTATTTATTTGATAATTTTTTCAATTCACTTTCAATTTGTGAAAAAGTGAGAGGAAGGTATAATTCTTTGGTCAAAGAATAACATTATAACATTGGTCAAAACTCTTTTTGTGGCAAGTGACAACTCAAACTAGCTTAAGTAAAAATGTAAATTTAGTTGGCCTGTATAAGTAAGATTTTTTTTCACGGTAAATCTTCATGGATCTGGGATTAAAATGATACAGGCTTGCACTATCTTTCTTTTATTCCACATTGTGGGGAAAAAATGGCCACCCACATCTTAGTAACCCCAACTGGAAGATGAATCTCTTCCCCTATAGCTATGAAAGTAAAGTCTCATGGACTTTGGGGTCAAATGCTACCTTTTACCCAACATTCTCACTGAGACTGACTCAGGTGTCCACTTTTATGTCTAAAGATAGGTGGAGTAACTCATTCCCCACAGGAAAATGGACTTCTCTCACCAGTAACAGAGTAGGATACATGGAGAACTATTCACGGTCCACCTAGGTAAAACACACTTATTACCCCACAGAGGCAAACTGGGTGTGTTGAGCAAGCATGATGTAAGGATTGTGATCACAGTGACAATTAAGTTATGTCTCTTACCTTGGTTTCAAAAGTTATTCAGTTCAGGTAATCTTTCCTTATGGCGAAAGAATACTTGAGCAGATTCATGGTTTTTGTGGTCACTCACTCACAGAAAATAAAAGTTCTTCAGTTACTGGTAGTGGTAAGCAGTTTCAATTTAAAAAAGTAGAATGCCCAGTACAAATTATGAAACAAAATCTTAAATTTTATTCAGTATCAAACATTCTTTTTATCCTAAACTGGGACCTGCTTTCTCTGGAGACATGTCATGGGAAGTGGCAGTGGAGGGTAGTGGGGGGACAGAGGAGAGTGTCCTTCTGCTCTTGGCGCCCACCCCTTCTCTCTTCAGAGATTCCTTAATGCAGGATCTCTCTCCCACAGCGACCTTGACCCAGGCGGTCAGATGAATTTCACCTCCAGATGGTCTTCTACCATTCTCTCCACACTCTTATTCCTGTATGTGTTCATCTTCCTCCTTTTCCTGCTGAGGTTTTCTGGCCCTTACACAACAAGATCCATGATATCCTACACATGTCTGACATCTGGCTCATCTGTGCAAAACCACAGCATAACTTGGTCTCTCCTGACCAGTACACATGCCAACAACTCTTCAGTAAAGTCTCTTACCCAAACTCCACTTTACCTTGACCCCTTTTGATACTCCTTAAGGAACAGGTCTTTAGAGCCATTTCCTTTCTAATTCTGCATACGTATGCTTCTTGCAGGCAGACAATTTTAACTGCTTTGTTCACTGCTCTATCTCCAGCACTTAGAATAACAAGTGGCTCATTATAAGCACTCCACATTGAATAAATCAATATGAAGTTGAGATCCGTCCTCTGACACTGATTACTGGTACCTTTGTCAAAACGGAGACAGGAAAGTCCCGCTTATAACATCATTTTAGACGTACACAAATAATTCCCACATTTCCTCTATGTAATAGAGTAAATACAATTATCCCACCTACAACTGAAACTGCACCTACACTTCCCCAGAGGCAGAGAACACAAAATCAAATCTAGCTACTAAGTAAAATGGTATGTCCAGGATCTCTTGAGAAGCACGTGTTTCCTGTCCAGTGTGATGTATCATATCTGGCAACATTTGACTAAATTGTAAGTTTAATCACCCTATGCTCTGGTTTATCTACTGTTGAGTCACAAACCACTCCAAAACGTAGTGGCTCAAAACAATAATGTTTATTTTGCTCTGCAGTTTAGCAAGGGCTTGGTGGGGACATGCCATCTTTGCCCCTCTTGGAGTTAGCTGAAATGGCTTACAGGCTGATGGCTGGAATCATCTGAGGACTCAGGTACTCATATTTGGTTGACACTGACTTTCAGCTGAGATGGTGACACGTGGATTCTTCCCATGGGTAATTAGCTTCCTCAAAGTATACTGGTTTGGTTTCAAGGGCAAGTGTCTCAAGAAGACCAGGCAGAAGCTGTACCCCTACCAGGAGGCAGCCTCAAAACTCACAGTGTCAGTTTTCCCATGGTCACAGGCTCTCCCAGATTCAAAGCGAGAAAACACAGACCCTCTCCACATCTCAACAGACATGTCAAAATTGTACCGTACTAAGAGCGTGGAGGCTGGGATACCATTATTGTGCTCACCTTTAAAGAACGTGCTCTTCTCCATCTCAAACTACCAAATATAATGATGAAGACAGGCAGCATCGGAAAAAGAGCAAACGTGAGACAGCAAAGTGACGCTTTATACCATCTCCCGTGGCCAGGAAGGGCAAGGCCCACAGTCCTGATCATTGTTCCTCAGGCTGCCAATCTTATGCTCCTCTACAGCCGTGCCTGGAGGGGCTTAGGGAATGTCTCTATCTTTGACAGCTCTCTTTTTGTTAGTGATGGTTCTGAAGCTCTGGGAAAACACAATTAAGGGAATTAATCATAACGGTATTTTCAGGATCCAGGCTTGTCTTGAATTACTTAAAATCTGAGGTGCTGGTCAAGTATATTTCTCTTAGTCCCACCAGTTAGAATGCTGTTCTAGGGTCTGATCACCTCAGATACACTCACTACCTTTTTGCTCCTCTCAAACCCAATGGGCTACTGTGTGACCTGCCTTTTGTTAGAAAGAAGAAAGTAGGGTATTCCTCCCTCTGCCTTGGTTGGCATCTCTGGCTGATCTCCTTAATAGTCCCATCCCCTGAGTTTCAGGAACACTTCATCCTCCTTCTGTCCTGTAAGGAGATGGTACTCCCCGCTGTTGCTCACCCCTGGGTTGACACATCATCCACTTGACTTCTCTAAACCATTCTATCATCTAACCAATTCCACTATTACATGTTCTTTGTTTCAAATATTAAAAGTACTTTAGTATCATTTAAGCCACTGTTATTCTGTTTCAGCAGCTGAATCTACAAATTTTTACAAGTCGAATTAAATCTATGGAGTGTTCTCTATCTAAATGGTGACCTCTCCCATTTTAAAGTTTATTATTTCTTTCAGAGAAGTATTTACTGAACATTTATTGAAAGCTGTATATTTGATACATCCTTCAATCCTCACAATTCAGTAAAGTTGGAGGATCACCCTGCTTTTATAGTGGAAAAACCTGAGACTCAAGATAAGTTAAGTAGCTTATCCAGTGTCTGACTCTTTATTATTCTTTTTTTTTTTTCTTTTGCGGTACACGGGCTTCTCACTGTTGTGGCCTCTCCCGTTGCGGAGCACAGACTCCGGACGCGCAGGCTCAGCAGCCATGGCTCACGGGCCCAGCCGCTCCGCGGCATGTGGGCTCTTCCCGGACCGGGGCACGAACCCGCGTCCTCTGCATCGGCAGGCGGACTCTCAACCACTGCGCCACCAGGGAAGCCCTGACTCTTTCTTATTCTTAATGCTACACTACACCACTGCATATTTTATTTTCTATCATTGGTCTTTACCCTGATTTGAGACTAGCCATTTGATGCTTAGTAATACATTTTAGTGTTTTAGTGAGCACCTCCAAATCAGACATTTGTGTTCTTAATAAGTACCTTTTCATCTATACTTTGATAAATCAAAGTTTTGGCTGAGAATTAGCTACTATAAGAATCCAATTAATAATCAGATATGGAGAGGAGGATAAGGCATTTCAGGATACGTGGACATGACAAAATCACCAATGATTACTTTCATTTTTTACTTCTTGCCTACCAATCTCCTAGATCCTAAAAAATACATTTTCTGTAGGAAAAGAATCATAAATTAGTATGAAAATAATCCTGTTACTTCGCATACATAGTAGGCTTGACATGAGTTACAAAGAAACCATGTTGAGTTAATACAATGTCATTATTATAACCTATTGTCAGCTACTATACTGTCACAAAAGTGCCTCACCATAAAGTGATGGTTTAGTTGAAGCTACATTTGCAATGAAAATGATGAATAGTATCTAAACTTATTTGGTGTCACCTTGAAACCTGTTTGCAAGCCCAGGAATACACTTCTTTCATGTATATTTTATTACATGTAGACTAACTTAGTGACAATTTGAGTTTTTCTGAGTTTATTTTGGAAAAAAATGTTTTAAAAACGACTCGGGTGTAGACAGAAGTCAAAGACGTCTGTAAAGCTGAGCGTGAAAGTGACAAAAGCTTCAAAGGCGGGCAGTTTTCTAAGATGTCCCCCTATATTCCCTGTCCTTGGTGTACACACCCTGCGCAATCTCCAGGACTGTGAATTGAATGTGTTTTACTCCTGAGATTAGGTTATGTTATATGAGGTCACTAACCTTGAGATGGGGAGATTATCTTGGAGGGTCTGACCTAATCATATGAGCCCTTTAAAGCAGAGAAGTTTCTCTGGCTGCTCACAGAAGAGGAAGTTAGAGAAAGTCAAAGGGTCATTCTCCATTGTTGAGATGGAGGGGAACTCGTGGTAAGGAACCGGGACCAGCCTCTTAAAGTTCACAGCCACAGCCAGCAAGGAAACAGAAACTTCAGTTTTACGAGACCAAAAAGATGTATTCTGCCAATAACAAGAATGAGCTAGGAAAAGCCTAGCTCCACATGAGAACATGGCTGGCTGACACCCTGATTTTAGCCTGAGCAGAACCCAGCCGTGCTGTGCAAGGCTTCTGACCTATACAACTGGAAGCTAATAAATGGGTGTTGTTATAAACTGCTAAGTTTGTGGGAATCTGTTATACAGCAATAGAAAAGAAGGTGGCCTGAGAGCTAGCTTTCAGCACACTCGGAAAACATGGGGTTGATGGAACATGGAGGGACGAATTTGCACAGCCTTGCTCTCCGTGGCCATGTTAGGGCTCCCCACTGTACTCGGAACAACTGGAGTGGGTTTATGGAGTACTGAAGTTCCATGACTCAGCTGTAGTCCATCAAAAGCACGTATGGCGTCCCAGCTTACCAAGCACATTTGATCTGGGCAAAACTCCAAGAAAACTCCAAGTGGGTTGAAGTTTGACTCCATCCAGCATTTTGGTCCATAACCACATGTGTAAGCTGATGGTAATCCAACACATTGGGTGATAGAAAACCCCTGTTATAAAGACGCTGTCTCCAAATCCAAATGCACTGCCCTTTAGAAACATGTGTCATAGTCAATGAAAACGGTGTACTGAATTTGTAGAGTAATCTTTCTTATTGCTTTGTTATACAGTGAACATAATTTGGATTTTTGAGAGTTCTTGCCTGCAAACTGGCAATTTACAGATATGCACAAATACAATCACCAAAACCTAAACTATTGTTCAGGGTTGTGCTGACAATTATTTTCTTACCTCAAAGATAATTGTAAAGTATATTATTCAATTGTTCTGGGCAAATGAAATATTCCTGAAAAGCTGGACATAAACAAGTTTCTTTTAGTAACATAATTGCTACTGACCATATTTAATTTTAGAGATACAATTCATTGGCAGCCCTTATCTCTTTAACTATGGTGAATGTGAAGCCAGAGCAGCTCAGTTAGGGAGTGAAGTTATCCTTATTAATAACACCAGCTGTTCTATGTCACACTTCTCTATAAAATGTGTTCTAAATTTTATTGGTTTGCTCAACAGTTTTAGTACCTTCAAGTGATAGAATTATTATTATTACCTATTATTATGCTGGCTGATTAGGGCATGGATACACTTTTACCACAATGACATTCTAAGTCTAGCAGATTTTTGTATTTTACTTATGCCCTGAATACTAGAAGAATTTTATATACATTACAAAGCATGATATGTGGGCCACGTGAGAGGACTTTAGACAGCACACCTAAAAATAATTTTACTTAAGTAGTTAGAAAATAATATTATGTGCTGAGAATAATATGGCAAATAAAACCCTTATGCTGATTTTTTAAATTAAATATATTTAAGTAAAAATGAATGAATATGATAAAATAATAAGGTAAATATTATTTTTGTGTTATATGGCTATGGCAAAAAGTTTGAAAGCGGCTTAAAATGATTAAAATTTGGGAAATACTACATCATTTCTAAACTTTTTACCTCTATTTGATTCCCAGTTTTGAAATTAGTTATACCCCTTTACTTTCTCACAATATATTTTCAAAAGCATCAAGATAGTGTTAGCAATTACGTTCATTTATTTTGGAAAATGAAGGCATTTATTTTTAATTATTTGAATATTTTTACTAAATGACTCACAAAATACTTTCTCTTACATAAAGTTTCTAGATTCAAACTTCTGTGACTCTTGTGATGCATGTTTAAAATCCAATCAGAAAAACAGATTTATTTATTCATGAAGTAAATAATGAAAGTATTTTCTTATTTATTTATTTATTTATGAAGCTCTGCTTCATATAAGAGTTTGAGTTTTGAGATAAGTACATTTGAATTTAGTCAATGAAAGAACTGATCATCAATAGTAAATCACTTTTACAGTGACTGTTTCTGTGTGTATGTTTTAAAGTTTTCATATATATGTAAATATTTACATACTTTAAAAACATATTTTAGTGTATTATATTAAATGATCTTCATAATGTATATGTATATATATATATCTACTTGTTATAAATTACATAACTGAAACCTGATCAATATCTGTGATTTGATAACAGAAATCACAGATAATGTTTTGTTAATCATCATCTTGTGTTCAGGATAAAAGAGAACCAAGTCACTTAGTGCTTTTGAGAATGAACAAAAATACTACTTTGTTATGAAATATTCTGCGCACCTCCAAAATAAATTAGAATTCTGCCATCCCACCCCTAGGGCCTCTAAATTATCTGAATCCTCCCCAGATCATCAGCAATGAAAATGGATAATGTTTTATATTGTGGTCTGCCTCATTTAGTGTTAGTTACTACAGCTATTGCCTCTGTCTCTATCTTGCTGTGTGATTAACACTAAAAGCAATCTTAAGTTGGAGAAACAGATTCTTCTTATTTAGGTGCACCTTGGAATGCGTTATAATTACATACTCAAGGGAACTTACGCTGAACACAATTTTACATTTACATCATGGGCTCTGCCTGCAAGCAGTGACAGTAAAGAGTAATGAGATGAAGCAAAGGTTGCTGCAAACTCTTCTTTGCAAAAATGGGAGGGGTAGACTCAAGGGAAAGAAATACTGCAAAAGTTCCATGTCAGATGGAAGGAAAATAATACACTTAATTTGAAAGGAATATAAGAAAGATTGTGTTAGTTAGGGAGCAGTCTCAGCTGATACAACAAAGAGACCTACATCAGCTCACAAAAGCAACAAAATATTTTAAAATTTTTCTCTCACATATCAGTCCAGAAGTAAGCAGGAGATTCTGCTTCATAAGGACATTCAGGAACGCAGGTTTCCTATGTAGGGCTCTTTAAAACCCTTGAGTTTCCGCTTGACCACATCTTCAGAACTGGCTCACCAGCACTGTGTCTTTACTTAAGACCAAGGGAAAGAGAGAGGGGAGCAGACACTTACTTGTGTTAAGAGCAAGACTGTTACATGTATCACTTCTCTTCATACTTCATCGTCAAGAACCCAGTCTTACATACCTACAAAGGAGAATGCGAGAATAGAGTCTCTGGCTGGGGTACTCACCAAAAATTCAAGGAGTTATATTATTAAAAGGAAAATGGATAAAGAATCCTGGAAAACAGAAGTTTCTGTCCTCGGCCTCTAGCTCCCACATATTCACATGCACCAATCTTCCCATGCAGAAAACACAGAGCCTCCCCAAGGAATGCAACTTCAAGTGCATCTAGCTGTTGTTCCCAGTTCAAAATCTAGGGTTGCCTAGTGATGTTTATTTCTCTCCAGCTGATCTAAAGGTGGATCTTCGAGGACCAGCAGTTCATTATCTAATACACGAGTTACACTACCATACGTCTTGATACAGGATAAAGAGCTGCAATAAAAACTACCATTCTGAAAATGACAAGTGGGAAACATAGTAATCACTGTGATATTCCTGTTTGGCAGGAACTGAGAAGTCTTCCTTTCCAGGCAAGAAAGTAAGCTCTTTGGTTAGGCTCTGATTCTGATCTCTGGAATCTCTAGAAAGAACTTGTTTGTCTACTGCTCTCATGGCCACTGGTCTTACCCTCTGGGAGAGTCATTCTTTTCCATTATCTGCTGCCTCAGTCGCTGCGGTTACACACTGAGGGAGGTGGGCAATGGAGAAGAGCCCACCGGGTGAGCGCACCAGAACCAGGAAAGAAAACCCCTTCCTCCTACAATCTGTCTCCAGACCCTTCTATTGACAAAGCTTAACAGTGTCAGTTGGCAGGCTCCATCAAAGGGAAGCTCCACTTTTGCAGAAGAGGCAATGAAGGGTGAATTTGGAGCTGAAAGGCATAAGTTGATAACTGGCACACATCTGAAGTGAGTTGTTGAGTGTATTCCCTTCTTGATGACTGCACAACTTCTGCAGTCCGATTTTTACTGGTACAGGTTCCAGTTGGGGATTTCTGGAGACAGGTACCGAGTTTGTGATTTTTCTGGCAAACTGTTTCCCCCAAAACGTAGTAGGCTCCTAGTCTACTTGGTTCCAGTTATGTCCATATAAATGCAGTCCCAGTCAAAGATCGTATCTGGTTATAATCCTTAAGCTTTCATAGTCTAGTTTGTTTTCCAGTTGTTGTGTTCAGTCTATCCAACTTTCTCTTAATTTAGTAGTGATTACCTAGAGCCATCTAAAAAAATACTCAGGTGGGAATGGAATGCTCTTAATCCATTATTGTAGGGCTGGCTTCCACTTTCTGGCTAACATACATGGAGGCTCTTGAGAAATGATCTGAAGGATAATATTGTCTCCTGTGATTTGGAGTACTAAAGACATTAACTTTGCCAAACCTGGGAGTACCCAAATACTGTCAAGTTCGTCAACTCAGGTTTTATACTACAGAATGAGAACGACTCACTTGGAACTATATTCCCTTTCACTTCTGCTTACAAAGTGTCTAATTCTTACCTGACAATCATTTTCCAGCCTGCCATATCTGCTTCTTTACTATCCACTTCCCAATCAATAAGCCATGAGCACATTTTAAAAGTATTTATTAAAGCAGCACCCTATTTCTAGGTAATAACGTCTGCATTAATTGGAGTACAGCTTAAATTATCATAACAACCATGGTTCAAACAACAGATAAATCTGTATTTCTCTCTAGAAGTAGGCAGCTGTTTAGGATAGGTGTACTGGTTATCTCTCATGTACAAAGAGACTAACCAACCACTTGGGAGACAAACTGATCACCTTGAGTCAACCTTAAATTCTGAAGGGAGCAACAATTTGTCCTTACTGGAACAGACACTTCTTCCAGATACCAGTTTGCCGTCTCTGCCCACAGTTCCACCATCACCTGAAGACTTACAGAATACCTGATCCAATATGACAGTATATCACTCAGACCAAGAAACCTGCTTTACAACAAAGAAATTGGGGCCACTGACACATTGCCTGCTGCTGGTCTTAAATATTTCTCCTCACCCAGAAACCTAATAATAATGATAATAATAGTAATAAAAGGAATAGATAAGCACCAGATCAGGGATGATCACTGCTAAGGTGGAGTGCTCCAAGCATGAAGTATGTGCACTAAATCAATGGCCAGTGTATTAGGGTTCTCCAGAGAAACATAATCTATCAGATACATATATATATATACACACGCACACACATACACATATATGTTATTTATTATTTTTATTTTTTAGTATCAACGTAACATTTATTCCCTAAAATTCCTTTATTGTTTCTCTTTCTCTTGAGATATAATTGACTTTGTATAAGTTTAAGATGTACATTTGATTTGATATCCTTGTGTATTGCTAAATGATTACCACCTTAGAATTAGCTAATACTTTCATCACACCACATAATTACCATTTCATTTTTTGTGCTGAGAACATTTAAGATCTACTCTCTCAGCAACTTTCAAGTGTGTAATATAGCATATTAACTATAATCATTATGCTGTACATTAGAGTCTCAGAAATTATTCATCTTATAACTAGAAGTTTTTACCCTTTGACCAATATCTCCCTGTTTCCCCCAACTCTCAGTCCCTGGTAACCACCATGCTACTCTTTCTGTAAGTTTGCCTTTTTTAGAATCCACATACAAGTGATATCACACAGTATTTGTCTTTCTCTGATTTATTTCACATAATGCCCTTAAGGTCCATACATGTTGTAGAAAATGTGAGGATTTCCTTTTTCTCTCATGGCTGAATAATATTCCATTTCGTATATGTACGACATCTTCTATATCCATTCATCTGTTGATGGACACTTAGATTTTTTTCATATCTTTGCTATTGTGAATAATGCTGCAATGAGCATAGAAAAAGGAGATTTATGATAGGAATTGGCTTGTATGGTTATGGGGACAAACAAGTCCCACAATCTGCCATCTGTAAGCTGGAGAACAAGGTAACCTGTTAAGAGTAATTCAGTCCTAAGTCCTGAGAACCAGGAGCTCCGATGTCCGAGGGTGGAAAAAGATGGACATCCCACCTCAAGAAGAGAGAGAGAGCGCTCACTCTTTCTTTGCCTTTTTGTTTCATTTGGACTTACAATAGATTGGATCATGCCTGCTCACATTGGTGAGGGAGGATCTTCTTTACTCAGTCTACTGAATCAAATGTCAATCTCTTCCAAAAACACCCTCAGAGACAAACCCAGAAATAATGTATTACCAGATATCTGGCCATCCCTTATCCAAGCCTAGCTGACACATAATATTAACCATCATAGCCAATACATGGTTATGTGCCCACAGAGCTAGAAGACATACTGCTCAGAACCAAGGGGCGAAATGAGAATTGGCTTCAAGCCATTACTCCCTGTGACTTACTTGCAGAATTTGTGCTTCTTGACTTTGAGACTTTGAGTCTGCCGTATTTGAAGTCCATGTTTGGAAGGAGAGTGGGTGGGAAGTGTTTCTACTTGGAGGACCTAAAAAACACACTGAACTTGATGCTACAAAAACTATCTGGTAACTTTGGGCTCCTTAGTGCAGGGAACAAGTTGGGGGGGGAAAATTATTTATTTACTTACTTATAGACCTCATGGTAATCACAAATCAAAAGTCTAAAATAGATCTACACACAAAAAAGAGAAAGGAATCCAAACCTAACACTAATATACTCATCAAATCACAAGGGAAGAAATCAAAAGAAGAAGAAGGAACAGATAAGAACTACAAAAACAACCCCAAAACAATGAACCAAATGACAATAAGTACACACCTATCCATAATTACCTTCAATGTAAATGGACTAAATGCTCCAAACAAAAGACATAGAGTGGCTGAATGGATATAAAAACAAGGCCCAAATGAAATTAGAACACTCCCTAACACCATACACAAAAATAAACTCAAAATGGATTAGAGACCTAAATGTAAGACCAGACACTATAAAACTCTGTGAGGAAAACGTAGGAAGAACACTCTTGGACATAAATCACAGCAAGATCTTTTTTGATCCACCTCCTAGAGTAATGGAAATAAAAACAAAAATAAACAAATGGGCCCTAATGAAACTTAAAAGCTTTTGCACTGCAAAGGAAACTACAAACAAGACAAAAACACAACCCTCAGAATGGGAGAAAATATTTGCAAACAAATCAACAGACAAAGGATTAATCTCCAAAATATATAACACAGCTCATGCAGCTCAATATTAAAACAACAAACAATCCAATTAAAAAATGGGCAGAAGACCTAAATAGACATTTCTCCAAAGAAGACATACAAATGGCCAAGAAGCACATGAAAACGCAAATCAAAACTACAATGAGGTATCACCTCACACCAGTCAGAATGGGCATCATCAGAAAATCTACAAACAACAAATGCTGGAGAGGGCGTGGAAGAAAGGGAACCCTCTTGTACTGTTGGTGGGAATGTAAACTGATACAGCCACTATGGAGAACAGTATGGAGGTTCCTTAAAAAACTAAAAATAGAATTACCATATGACCCAGCAATCCCACTACTGGGCATATACCCAGAGAAACCATAATTCAAAAAGACACATACACCCCAATGTTCACTGTAGCACTATTTACAATAGCCAGGTCATGAAAGCAACCTAAATGCCCATCGACAGATGAATGGATAAAGAAGATGTGGTATATATATATATATATATACACACACATACATACATACATACAATGGAATATTAGCGATCAAAAAGAATGAAATCTTGCCATTTGTGACAACATGGATGGACCTAGAGGGTATTACTATAACTGAAATAAGTCAGACAGAGAAAGACAAATACTGTATAACTTCACTTATATGTGGAATCTAAAAAAACAAAACAAATGAACAAGCATAACAAAACAGAAACAGAGTCACAGATTCAGAGAACAAACAGGTGGTTGCCAGAGGTGAGGGGATGGAGAGATAAATGAAATAGGTGAGGGAGATTAAAAGGTATAAACTTCCCATTATAAAGTAAACGAGTCACAGGGATGAAATGTACAGCATACAGAATATAGTCAATAGTACATCTGACCTTTGAACAACACGAGTTTGACCTGCCCAGGTCTACTCATACATAGATTTGTTTCAGTGGTAAATACTATACAGTATTATATGATCTGCAGTTGCTTCAGTATGCAGATGTGGAATCGAGAATACGGATGAACTGGAAAATGGAGGAACCACATATATGGAAGGCTGACTTTAAGTTATACATGGATTTTCGACTGCAGGAGGGTCAATGTCCCTAACCCCCAATTGTTCAAGGGTCAACTGTGAAAACTCTGTATAAGTGACACATGGTAAGTAGACTTATCATGGTGATCATTTTGTAATGCTGAGAAGTATCAAATCAGTGTGTGTGCACCTGGAACTGACATAGTGCTGTAGGTCAATTATACCTCAAAAAAACATTTAGAAAATGTGGTGGAGAAAGGAAATGATAAATGACAGTAACAGAGACAGGACTAGCTACAGTAATAGGACAGTAACTTTTTCCAGAAACCCTCTTATATTAAGTGCTTGCTGAAATTGTGGCCAGCCATAACTTTAAAGGAATGCTGTGATAAACTGGGGTAATGCAGGACACAAGTGGATCTGCGTGGTGCAAGGAGTGCATCGTGTTGACCATCTCTTCTGCACCATTTTTATCTCCCTAATCATACTTCTTACTGCAGCTACTTCTGAGGCAAGGAGTTCTTCACAAACTAACCAACTTTTCAGAGCACACAGACAATACTGCACCTTGAGCCTGTGTGGTATATGTCTTAATTTATGCCCAAGTGAATCTAAAAGATATCAGTGTATGTTTTCCAGAGAGTGGGATGGTTAACCACTAGAGCCATTTTAGTCAGCAGGAATTGAGAACCAGTAAGAAAAATGATTTCCCCTTTCTATCCCAGGCAGGCAGCTTTGGAATGCATTTCATAAGGGTCTCCAGAGGGTTTCAAGGAATGGAACACCAGGCAATTTTAGTAGTGGCCAACTTGATAACTACCTTCCTGTTTCATTCCTCTCTTCCTCATTCCTGCCCTTGGAACCATTTTAAAATAAACTACTTGCTTGCAGGCCTTTGTCTCAGACTCTACTATCAGGGCAATCCGATTTAAGGTAGAAGACTCTGCACCCAAAGGTCATCTAGGGTCCTTTCAACCTGTTGCTCTCTCAACCCTAGAGTTTCCTTTTGCTTCTCTGTATAGTCAAAGCTGCCTCACCAGCACCTGGGCCATATTTCATTCCAAAGATAGGAAAAGAGATAGTGGAAGATAATAAGCACATTGCTTTAATGGAAATGATCTGGAAGTTGCACATATCACCCTTGTTTACTTCTCATTACCAAGAACTTAGTCTCATAGCCACCCCTACTGCAAAGGATCCAGGACTCTAGCTGGGCAACCATGTGCCCAGATAAAACTTTGCTGATCCTGTTCCTAGATGGAGAGGGGAAAGAGACAGTGGGGTGAAATAAGCAGTCTCTGACAAGAAAACAAATAGAAGACGTAGTAATGCATATCCATAATATTCTAAAAATATTCCCTTCACCACCGAGTAAAAATCCCTGGGTATCGGGCATACAAATAAGCCATACCGCCCATGCCTGACACTAATTCTGCCATTTTTCTCAACCAGTACACATTACATTTAGTTGCCACCTTTTTTTCAGTTCCCTTGGATTCTCAACACCCATTTTTTCACCTGTTCATTCCTTAGAGAACTTTATCTTTTATGGACATTTTATATAAAGAATAGTAACTGGGCTTCCCTGGTGGCACAGTGCTTGAGAGTCTGCCTGCCGATGCAGGGGACATGGGTTCGTGCCCCGGTCCGGGAAGATCCCACATGCCGCGGAGCGGCTGGGCCCGTGAGCCATGGCCGCTGAGCCTGCACGTCCGGAGCCTGTGCTCTGCAACGGGAGAGGCCACAACAGTGAGAGGCCCGCGTACTGCAAAAAAAAAAAAAAAAAGAATAGTAACTATTTGTTTCAAACATTTTTAGTGTTTGTATTTTAATTTCGATTCTGGCTTTTTCTTATTTATTTTTGGGTTCTTATATATAACAATGGCTACTGGAGACGTATTTATTTTGTTCCACTAATTTATCTTGATTATTGCCAGTGTGTCTCATTAGTGTAACTTTATAAACCATTTAATACCTAGTATATTTCCCATGATATTCAATTTTTTTCTCATCTTCTCACCTGTTTGTTCTTCCAGATAGACACAAGAATTATTTTTGCCAAATGCAAAAGTAAATCCCACTAAATTTATTGGAGCAGCGTTGGCTCAATAAAGTAGTATGTGAACACTGATCTATTACCGCTTTCTCATACAGAAACCTGGCTAGTAGTCTATTTACGCAAGTTTTATTTTATGAATCTCAGTGATGTTTAAACGTTTCTACCTTTCACTCTGCATGTCTCAAGATTTTTTCCCTAGGTATTTTAAACTATTTTGCAGTCTTTTATTTTGTAACTTGTATATAGTAGAATCTAGGAAAACCATTGTTTTTTACATCTTAATCTTATGGCAAATACCTCACTGAAGTCTCTTATTAGTCTTATTTTTCTACTAATTTTCTTTGGGTTTGCAAAAAAGGCAATCATTTTGAATGCTAGTAATGATCATTTTGCCTCCACTTCTCCAATAGTTATGTCAATTATTTCTGTGATGTTTCAGTGAGTTTATTAACACTACCAAAGCAGAGCTAAGTCATAGTGGTGACAGCAGCTGTTGTAATATACAATTAAATTTGTTATGATCTTATTTGCGTTATATTTATGTAGTTCTTTTGCATCTGTCGTGAGATTATCCTGTTATATTTTTGTATTTTTTGCAGGTGTTAGTGCTAACCTGAAGGAATGCATTAGGAAGCCTTTTCCTTTTTTTCCCCTTTTCTTCTAGTCTTTAAGAGTTTATAACAGCATTGGAACTGGCTCATCCTCAGATATTTAAAATAACTCAATGCCCCCAAATTCTCCAGGCTCAAAGCTTTGATAAGAGTGATTAGTTACATCTTAAAGTACATCTTGGTTATTGATCAATTTCTATTTTCTGAATCATTTTTGGTAATGTTTTCTCCAGAAAATCAGTGATTACATCAAGATTACTTTTAGCATAGAATCCCCACATAATTTTTACCTTATTTTTAAAAACTAAGGTTTAAACCAAATTCCAAAGAATAAAAGCACAGAAAAAGAAAAAAAATCACTGAAAAAATATCACCATTCAGATAACATTGCAATGGACATTTTTGCATATATTTCTCTCAGTCTTTCTGGTGAGAGTCCTTTATGTAATTCTTTCCATTAAAAAATACACTCATTTTAAGTTTTGTTTTTTTTTTTTTGGCGGTACGTGGGCCTCTCACTGTTGTGGCCTCTCCCGTTGCGGAGCACGGGCTCCGGACGTGCAGGCTCAGTGGCCATGGCTCACGGGTCCAGCCGCTCCGCGGCATGTGGGATCTTCCCGGACCGGGGCACGAACCCATGTCCCCTGCATCGGCAGGCGGACTCTCAACAACTGCGCCACCAGGGAAGCCCCGTAAGTTTTTTTATTTGAACAGAAATGTGGTTATTCTACAAAGTTTGGAGAAAGTATAAACTCAGATATTAAATCCCCTCAAATCTTTCTGCTCAGCAATAAGTAATATTTTGCTGGTGTTTATATTTTGTTGAGTCTAATTATCATAATGTACAAGATGTTCTGAAAGGCAGTATAGCAGTTAAGAAACTGGTTCTAAATAAAATAAGACTGCCTAGATTTAAATTCTGGCTCTTCCACTTATCAGCCCTGTAAACTGGCTGAGCTGCATCTCTCTGTTTCCTCATCTGTAAAATGGGAACAGTGATTGTAGCAGCTATCTCAGTGTTGCTGTTGAGATTAAACAAATAACCAGGGTCTGACACTGCGTCAATAATTGTCAGATAACTATTAACTTTAAAATTAACATAAGGATATTCACAAGTCCTGTATGAAGGATGAAGGGCTGACACTCCTGTACCTCCCGAGATGCACAGGAACCATTTTACCTCTCTCCTGAGCCATAATGAGTGGCAAGAAGTCTGGTGAGTCTTTCTCAGGCCTGTCACTGGAGTGAAGTGCCAGGGCCAGCTGTCAAACTCCCAGTATAACTGGGATGTCTGTTACCTACCTGTGCCCAACCCTCACAAGACAGGAACGAGCCATGATGATGTTTCTGCACTCTTTGCTCTCCTCCAACCCCAGCTGTCCACATTCCAGGGAACTTTTTACGGCCTTGAAAGACAAGAAGCTTTTCTTTGACATCATTATGCAATCTTTTAAACTCACTGTTCTGTGGGCATGGGTTCATGAGATTAAAAAGTCTTTGGGAGACCTTCATCTAACTCTCAGATTAAAATGGCATCAAGACAGACTGGACACCATGCAAATTCCAGGCACTCTGAAGTTAAGATGACTAGGAAATACGAAATATTGTTATGACTATGGCCCAATAAATAGGCAGTTAATTCAGGTGGCAGTAAGAATCCAGTAGAAAATAATTTTGGTCTTCATCATCTGTTTCAAAATACACCGTTGTTTTAAACACTAGTCTTGCCTCTGGGTTTTCCATATGAATGTAAAAGACCCAACTGAAACTAAAAATGTGTTCTGTTTACCATTATAGTCCCCCAAGTACTTAAAATTTTATAAGGATAGGTTAATAATTACTAGGCAAAATCCTTAACCATGTGCATATCATTGATGATTGATAAGTGGATAAACAGATAAAGAGAGGGAGGGGGGAGGCAGGAAAAAAGAACAGAAGGCAGGTAAGGGGAAGGAGAGAGATTAGAAAACAAAGAGAGACACAGAAAGGAAGGAAGAAAAAGAATGCAGGACTGTAACTGTGATGATTCCTGGAGCAAACAAAAAGTCCTAAAGATTTAGGAAGAGTAAAATTCTGCTGTCATTAAGTACATTTTCTGAAGATAACTTTATTCATTTTATCCTGTAGGGTCATCTCAGCGATCAAATTTGCTAGGCAATTGCTTAACTCCACTTCAGTTTACCTTTGCAAACAAAGTCACTGGGTCAACATAAAAGACTCAAACAATTTCAAAAGTGGAACATTTTGAAAGCATTCTGTTTGCGAATACAAATATACCTTATGGTTAACTATTTAGTAGAGATTGATTTCCTCAAACTTGGCTCAATTATTTGATGGGTTTAAGACAGAACAGTGTCAGCATTACCTAGAGTATTAAAACATGGTGAAAGTGTAAAAATCAATCATTAATCTCAAAATTTTCTTCAGCATCTTAGTAGCATGTGTTCTGTGTTTAGCTAGCATTGTACTAAAAAAAAGTGGGCAAAGATCACAGCTAATTCATTCTCAGCTACTTAAAATAATGGCATTATGTAACATGCTTATTTAATATCTGCACTGTAACCTCACTGAATTATCGAGTTATGACTTTACCATCTCCCAGGTAGAGTTTTTTAGGCTCATTAGTGCTTCCTTATTCTAGATCCTATCATTATCCAGAACCAGATATATGTAAGAAACCTATAATTTAAAGTTGAATCACATGACTGTATAAATGTCTTGCTGTCCCTTAATTTTTTTAATACAGCAAATGAATACAAAGTAATAACCCTATATAAAAAATGAAAATTACTTTTGGATGGCATCCTTTTGGACAGACCTATGATTAAAATATTACAGCAGGCTTTAAACATCAGCAGGTTGAATAAGTTTTTAAAATGAATAAAATGTGTTTTGGGTCTTTGATATTTTAATATTCCACCAGCACTTTAAGTAGGCAAAGCCCTTCTGTAGCAGTGAGATGTCTCATATTCAGTATAAGCAAGAACACCAGGAATTTACTCTCTGACAAGTAGCATCAATCAACTATGACTCAATGGTTTCCCTTGGTACTAAACGGCACGCTCCATTTTGGGCTGGAAAAAAATTGTAAAATATTAGATTCCTCACATTAAGCAAGGATCAACATACCATGACTAAATCTATAAAAAACAAACAAACACAAAACTTGATTACTGTATTTACGGATGCTAAATTTGATTGAGTTAAAATGTGCCCCTCTAATTACCTGTGTGTTATAATGTGTGCCAAATGCACACACTGTTTTAGTCATTTCCCTTCTGAACTCCAGGAGCACCTATTTTTGGAGGCTTTTATTGTTAGTTACCACTACATTTTACTAATTCCAATTCACACACGGGATTTATCTCCAAATCACCTACAATCTCCTTACGCACATATAGCCTTTAGTATAAAGTTATGCATACATATTTTCACAAATATTTGCCAGTTTATTAAGTAGGTTACTTCCCAAGGACTACAATGATCTGGTGGAGAACAGCAATGGCCAAAAAGTAAAACAAAAAAACGCAGTAGTCCTGAGGTCATCGACTCAGTTCTCATTCCCTAAGTTACACAAAAGGAAAACTGGTTGGGAGTTACTTCTGCAAGATCTGTTCTGAACCCTTTTTTATCACACTCTGAGACCCACTAGTAAAGCTCCCACAATCCACCAGATCATTATTCCAACCCATTCAGCCAACCCATACAGATGTGCGCAGATAGCTTTTTCTTTATATCCAGTGCCCCTCATCTCCTGCTGTTCAGTGTCTTTTTCTATCCTTTCCATCAAAGTAAGCATAATCTTCAGCCTTGACCTCTGGACAAAATTTGGCATCAGATGAGGAATTTAAGAATGGTGTGAAAATCTACTGCAGTGCATCAGAGAATACACTAATTGTAAAATAATATTTGGGATGGGAGTGATCTTCAATTTATTCCACAGACATTTACTGAATGCTATTTTGCAGTCATTTTAGAGAATACAAAGTAAGATCTGTTTGTTGTATTTGAGGAGCTGAGGCATCACAGAAGCCTCATTGCCGGGCCAAGGGCACCAAGGTAGGGGGATAGGACTTAACTTTGAGCATGGCCAAACCACCACCCGCCTACATTGCCCATTGCTACAAATAACCAAGGCTTGCAGATTATGAAACTAACTACATGAATTAAAAGAAACTACTTAAAACTATTTTCTGTGTTAATTTCCATAATTGCTTACTTTTGTTCCCTTTCTTATCTTTTACTTTGTGTGTTTTCTTAGCTTTTCCTAGTAATTTCAAAGTTTAGTGTTTTATTCTGCTAGTGGTTGCTTTGAAACAAAAATGTTTAAACCATTTCTGTATCCTAATTAACAAAGCGAGGCAAAGACTGCTTATTTACCTTCTATGTGCCTCCAAAGGCTCATTTTCCAGTTTTTGCTGTTTGAGGTTTCAGACCCTGACAGTCTCTTTACATTCTGTATCTTCACTTCTTAAAGCAATTCTTCAATGTTCACGTTTTGTTAGCTAACATGACAAATATTTCATTTATTTAATGGCTTCCCCATTCTAGAGGTCTTTCTTTAAATAACCTGTTAGTTGACTGATATAGTTCTGTAACTTTCCTAGAATGAGTTAAAATAATACTATCAGCCCTTGCCATTTTACTCAGACAAGAATGACAACTGGGGGCTTCCCTGGTGGCACAGTGGTTAAGAATCTGCCTGCCAATGCAGGGAACATGGGTTCCAGCCCTGGTCCGGGAAGATCCCACATGCTGCAGAGCAACTAAGCCTGCGCGCCTACAGCCCGTGCTCTGCAACAAGAGAAGCCACCGCAATGAGAAGCCTGCGCGCTGCAACGCAGAGTAGCCCCCGTTCGCCGCAGCTAGAGAAAGCCCGCACAAAGACCCAACACAGCCAAAAATAAATAAAATACATTTTTAAAAAACATTATTCTTAAAACAAAATGACAGTTGGGTGGTTACTGAATTTGAGTAATCATTCTCTCTTTAGGCCTCTTTAAGCGGCATCTAAATCCTGCAGAGGAAAATCCTGAGGATCATCTTACTTTACTTTTTCTAGATTGTTAAAAAAAATATTTTCCTTAATTCATTAATTTTACTTAAGCTCAGTCTGAAAAAAGTCCTAATTAGTTTATGTAGGCCTGAGACTCTAACAGTGTCCAAGCATGACATAGTTCCATGAGAAGAGGGAAGGCATGGTAGGCGGAATAATGGTCCCCCCAAATATCTGCATCCTAATCCCTGGAGCCTGCAAACAGTTCACAGTAAAGGGGAATCAAGGCGCCCGAAGGAGTCAAGGCTGCTAATCAGCTAACCTTAAAATAAGATTATTTTGGAGCATCTGTGTAATCACAAGGGTCCTTAAAAGTGGAAAAGGGAGGCACAAGAGGTCAGAGTAATGAGGTGTGCAGACTCCGCTCACCATCCTTGGACCTGAAGACGGAGAAAGGGACAGTGAACTGAACAGTCTCTAGAAGCAGGGGAGGCAAAGGATCCTCCCTGAGAGCTTCCAGAAACACTGCTCTGCAACACTTCAACTCTAACCCATAAGACCTGTGCCAAGACTCCTGACCTACAGAACTGCAAGATAATACATCTGTCTTGTGAATGAAACGTATGGCAGAGATGAAGACCTGAGCTGAGTAGGGTAATCAGGGAAGGCCTCTCTGACCAAGTGACATTTAAGCCGAGACGCAGAAGCAGCTGAAATCAGCCAAGTGCATCACAGGCCAGTTAAAGAATGTTTGCCTCTTACATGCTGAAGTTGTCACCTTACCTGAAAATCCTCTCCCTTCCCTCCTCCCACCCTTCTCCTTACTGAGCTAGCCAAAACGTATTCCATTCCCCTAGCCCGCAGGTGGGTACCTGTTGTTTTATATCTTTCTGCCAACCTGCCCACCACCCTGCCCAGGTGTCCTGTACTTCCGCAAGGGAAGCCTACTCTGCCGCTGGTGATGAAGATGGTGTGTAAGGGTCAGGCCTGAACAGGCTTAGTCCCCAGGTTAGTTCAGGTGGGTTTTGAGACCTAAACTTGTCCAAGCTGAGTGAAGCTGAAACTCCATTTCGAAGGCAGGGTGAATGGAGGCCTATTTTTGGCTGAATGAGAACCAGGATAGCTAAGACAGTTTATATATCTCACTGGGCAAGAGACATAAGAAAGTAACTTGCCTAAGCTATCAATGGGGAAAAAGCTGGTACTTAAACCAGGAAGTTTCCCTCTTAAAACATCACACTAGAAAACTCCTTCAGTACTTCTTTAAATTTCTCAACCAAGTAGCCAAGTACCACATGGTGACATACAACAGCAGTCTTCCAATTAGAGTTTACATATTCAGATGAACTTACGTGAAGGCAGGCGTAGTTTTGAGGAAATCAACTGCCATCCACGTTTCTGTATGTTGTTTCCCAAAACTAATCTGAGAAGGTACCCGGTGTTTCCCTGTCTCAACTGCCCTTGCCTTACATCAGACTATGTCTCAAGTATACTGGTTTTACCAGTATATTGCTTTGTCTCAGGGTGCCACAGAATTCTTTTTTAATCAAGGCACCCCACACCAATGTAGGACTTCTTGTATCCCTGAAACCTGCTAGGAGTAGAGTCAAAAGTGAGCACACCATACAGTATGTCAGCGCCACAATATTCTAAGAACGCCAAGTTGTTTAACAACCAAAATGCAGATTTAGAAACTAGAGGGCAATTCAGAACAATGACAAGAAATACTACGTGAAACAGAGCCCAACTTCATCCAGCCAGAACCTGCCAGAACCCACACGTTCTCCGTCCTCTTCCTCGGTGGTTTGGTGAGCGCTCTGCTCCACCCTGGTAGTCTGAAGGTCAGTTGTCCATTTTGTGAGATTTAAGAGTCAAGTCCAAGATCTACTTCCAACGTTATCACCATTACACTGCCACACAAATGGAACATAGAAGGCAAGATCTTTATTTTCTTGACCCTCCACTTAGAAGAAAGGTTTTCACTTTTTGCCAGATTACTAAATACTGTGAATCTTTTACTTGCCATCTCCTTTAACACTACTCTAGTCCTCCCCCCTTCAACTAGGTTATTGACAGACCGCCAGTAACGCACTTTACACTTTTAAGTCCCAAATGTACTAGCAGACCAACGTCTTTTGTTTGCCACGAGCGTCCACTGAGCCTAACAGCCACATTCACCCATGCGAACTTCCACTCATTTATGCAGAACTTACCAGGTACCCCTATGTGCTAGGTACCATTCTACGTGTTGAACATGCATCAATGAGCAAACGGCTTCAAATCTTTGACCTCACGGAGGAGCATCCTAGAGGGGAGGAAGGCATGTTTTTTTTTAAATGAAGATTCCAATTCTGGTTTGGGGAAGGGGCTCAGATCCTGCATTTCTAACAAGATCCCTAATGATGCCACCAGTAGTCTATTAAGAAAAACGACCCAGGGAAAGGGGACAGAGAACATAGCAGAGCAAGTTTGACAACTGTGCAGACTGGAAGCAAATAGGATTACATCAGTTATATGGGGAGAAATTTTTCCAAGACAAGGTTAAGACCAAGTAAAGTCGATGAAGAGAAAGTCCGCCTGGAGAGTAGAAGGTGGGGACGAGGGGAGGCAGAATAAACCAGTGTGTAATGACAATTAGGGGGTGAGCTGGAGGGTCAAGCAAGTTTCCCATTTAAAAAGTAGTCCATTATATTATGACTAACAATACGTACAGTCAAGAGCAGAATCAGGCATCAGAAATGTTCACAAGGCAGAAACTATACCCTATTTAAACTCAAGAATCCTAAAAATCAAAGATGTGAGAAAGTAAAAGTCTGATCATTTTCTTGAGGAAAAGAGGGCTACAAAATCACCTGCCTTTACAACGACCCTGTAAGAACAGGGTGACAGCCAATCCTCAAGGAAATCCAGTCCAGCACAAAGGCTATTACACACCTGGTGCATTAGGTGTTGTTACCAAAACAAAAAGTATCATTGGAGAAAGACACTACTACTTCAAGTTGGGAGAGGATAAGCCTGTTGATTCACAGGCCAATTTAAGGTTGGTGCTAGCTGAAAGGCGTCATGGCAAGCAAAGTAGTCAGCTATGAAATAAAGAATTAAAATATATGAAACATAAAATGGTGAAAATGGCCGTCTTCTAGTGTAGTCTCCTACCTCCATCCAAATTCCAAGGTGCTGCTTTGACATTCTGCATTCCTCTGGCTCATCATTTTGGGCAATTTAGGGAAATGGTTACATTCTTAAACACATTCATCAAGATCAACAGCTTTCTCATGTTTGTCCTCCTAGCAACCAGCCCTACTTAATCCCCAAAGATTCTATCTAACGCATCTGGACTAAAATTGCAGAACTTTGTATTTTGAAAAATATCTTTGGGTAATTATAATGCCCAACTGGGGTTATGAACCTTGTCCTAGAAATGTATGATCACTCTAGAATTCCAGCAGTGATTTTCACTGAACTTGATGCCTAGCCTAAGGCCACCTAGTGGCTTGAGGGGTTCACATACTTGACCAAATGCAGATAATTTTTATCTACCCTTGCAAGGTTCTGAAGTCCCAGCTCCCTCAATCTGTTGAAGAGTGGTACAGATCATTGTATCTGAATTAAATACAGAAGAATGATTCCTTGAAAGTTTTCCAATGGAATTTCAGTCTACAGAAGTTGAAGTCAGCATTAACAATTTCATAGTACATGTACTTCTTATAAAGCAGACATGTAAAGTGAGTACATGCTCCATTTTCTCTTCTATTAAAGTGTACACACGTGTTAATCATGCAGTTAAATGGGGATACTACAGTGGACTTTAATTTGGTGTCATTTTGCTGCCAACTTCAGGTTTTTGTCCTTTACCTCCATACCATGTTAAATACTTACCTCATTAAGGACAAAACCTGCATGTATGCTGGCATTTACTTATTTGTAAAGTACTCAAAATTGGAATTATTACTTTACTGGCCATAAGTACAATCTAGTATCTTATTTTTAAAATATTTACTATGATTGTTAACACTCAAAATCGTTGAGGGTTTTGGAGATTACTTTTAAAGATACTACAGATCCATTAAGAAACACTCAATCCTACTATCAATAAGTACTGTGGTATTTACTAAAAGCAGTTGTTTTAATACCTTCACACTTTGGTTTTCTCTTGGCTTAAACTTCAATGCATCAATAGACAAGAAAACTTTATGAACGTATGCACCAATATCCCAGTAAGGACAAAATGCAGACGCTCCGCTTAACTAGATTAATAAAACCTCAACTGGCTGGTTTTTAAGTGCCTATGATCTATAATTTAAGACAAACAGTTTGTAACTAGAGTCCTTATCAGATTTTAAGTTAATGTAACAGGAACTTAAGTCAATCTCCATATTAAATCCAGTTCAAGAGTGATTTGAGTTATTTGTCAGATTCAAGACAGTAGGTCAAGAATAATATTTTATTTATAGATTGACATGGGTTTAAATTCAGAGCCCATTTACCAGTTTTATATCCTTGCAATAATCTCATTCCCTTATCTATAAAATTAGGATACAAATACAGACGCCACAAATATCAAAGTTAGGTAAGATAATACAGGTAAACCACTTGGGTATCTGTTCCTACTTCCCCAATTACCTCAATTAACAAGCAAAGGTGTTTGGATCTTTTACAGTAACAAAAAACGCCAGAAAAACTGCCACAACCAAGAATAACCTTAAAATTTTTATTTCAAAATGCTCATTCTGGGCAATTTGACAAGTAGTTTTAAATGCATGATTTTATTTATTTACATTAAAAGCACTAAAACAACTCAAATAGCATGACTAAATTGCAAATATGTAAGCGTCTCCAAATGCTGTATCTGCTCAATTAGAAAAAGAAAACTAAGCCTTCTTCAGTAGTTTTTCTATGGGCTTAAAATTCATGAGATACATCCATCTTCGTTACCCTTGAAAACTCAGTAAGAATATTACATCCTGAATTTAACTTAACGACACAGAAAACATTAATTCAGACTTTAAGCACAATGAAAGCTTAACAACCTCTAAGGCAAAGAATTATGTGCTGTCTCAAGCAGGCATGGTATTATTTCCAGTTGGACAACAAAAATTGGCCTCATACACTGAGCTCTCCTTACCTTTACTGCTTAGCTTGAGGCTCCTAATTCTCTGATGCTAGACAAACTACCCCCAAGGTCGTCAATTACTAACAGAACAGTACTTCATTAAATACATAGTAAACTTTAATGTGACACCGAATTGTTCTCCAGGCAGTTGTAGGTTGCGTTTTGTCAGGAATCATTCTGTAGGGCTCTTCAAACTACAGGGAAAACCCTCAAGTCTGGTTTGCTCTGCTTAGATAGGTTTGCCTGTAAAACGAAGATCTGAAAGTTTTTAGTAAAATCACCATTACTTTGCAAGCATCTTTGAAAAAGAATAATTTGTAAAACCGTAAGTGCTGTCCTTTTAAACACAGACTGGAGAACTGTAATATGAATAACATGCAAAAGAAGATTATGAGGTTATTTTTCTGAAGATAGCCTTAAGGCTATCAAACTTGAAAAATTAAGTCATTAAGGAATGCCAAGGTTAAAAACACTATAAAAAAAAAAAGGTTGGGGGCTTCCCTTGGTGGCGCAGTGGTTGAAGAGTCCGCCTGCCGATGCAGGGGACACGGGTTCGTGCCCCCGTCTGGGAAGATCCCACATGCCGCGGAGCTGCTGGGCCCGTGAGCCATGGCCGCTGAGCCTGCGCTCAACAACGGGAGAGGCCACAACAGTGAGAGGCCCGTGTACCGCAAAAAAAAAAAAAAAAAAAAAAAAAAAGTCGGAGCCGTTTTTCCCCAGGTCAGCTACACATGAGGCAATTATCAGCTATAATCAACTTATTCACTTATTTGTATCTAAAAATGGCTGAATGTCAACCTTTATATTTATATGGCTTTTCCTCAGTGTTACTTGAAAACTATTTTGTCAAGCCTAAGAAAATCTTTAGACTCAAGAACACAAAATTTGCCACACATTTTAAAGTCAAAAACAAATCAAATGCAATTCCTACTAAACTCTATAACAACCTCAGCTCCACTGCCAACACCTACATGAAAACGTTCACATTTATTAAAAGTCCAGTTAAGTTCTGAATACATGTACTACAGAAGTTCAGCATCTAGGAAGAGTTGCCATTTAACCTTGATTCTTTTATTGGGTTGGCCAAAAAGTTGGTTCGGTTTTAAGCAAAAATAAAAGACGCATTTGGGCCCACCTAATATTATTACAATTTAGCACATTAAAGAAATCACCTGGCAGGCTTACTTCCACTTTGAACAAGAACCCAGAGTATTTCCTCCAAGATGTAAACATCACTTTTTTCACTCATAAGCGTAGCACACAGTTTTGTAGACTACTGTAAGCCATGCTAACACTATGGGACTTTCAGAGCACAGTTTAAAGCCATGTTTGTCATTAAACAACCAAAACAATTTTTAGGTTCCCTTCAATTCAAAAGGTTTAAGAACTCAAATTAAAGGACAGTCAGATCTGCATTTTGTAAACCACTACACAACTCTTAGTATTTTCTCATTCTGGAAATTTACCTTTTAATGAACTTCAGAACTGTGAAATTCTTACCTTTTCTATTCAGGGCTCCTTAATTAAACTCCTTAAATTTCTTAAAGGGATATAGTAGAGGTTAAACTTTTATTAGATTTCACATAATGATGTTTTCTAAATGTATCAAGTGGTATATTAAGTAAGGTTATGTTAATTTATTTCATTACCAACATAGCATCCTTCTTCCTAAATTCAGCTTGAGTCCAATTTCAACAACTGATCATTTAAAAATCAGATAATTCTTAAGTTAACCCACATTTTTCTACACATATCAAACACAGGCTAGAGACAAAACACATGGAAGAAGAGGCAGAAATGTTGGCTAAAATACTCTCACTGCCTCTTTTTAGGTTCCATTCATCAACTGTCACCGTTGCTTTATGAAGAAAGTAGGGAAAACAAATGTTAACTACAGACTTAAGAGAAAACCCAGTTTCAGACTCCCACTCCCACTCTTGGCAGTAAGACCTGCACAAATACACACGTGTCACTCCATTTAGCGCTAGCACATCTTGTTTTCTTTTTAACTCCTATTTTTAAGTTCCAGAAAGCTAAGAACAATCTAAGCATCAATAACAGTTTATACATCATTAACAATTACTAAGAAAACATGCATATAACCAGTTAAGAGTTAAACATCAAGAACACCAGTACTGGTAAAATAGTTATTTGTTTACTAGAAACAAAAAAGAGAACCTCCCCTCCCAAATCTATATTTCATGCTTAAAAAATAACAGAACAACAACTTTCTTTACACAATGCTCTAAGAAGAATGGCATTTTGACCTAATTTAAATTCTTCAATGTTGTAAAGCAATATAATTTATTGACTTCTGGATTAAGTAAAATGTCCTGAATATCAGGTCCAAAGAAAGCAAAAAGGCATATCTTCACTTTACAGATTATCATCATGCCATTTATTAAAGTAGATTTCCTTTACAGACACAGTTGTAATGGAATACTTGATAACCAGACAAATCTAATTTGACAAAAAAGTCAAACACAACATGCAACCTCAGAAGAATGCTTAGTTCAAAAACATGACAAAACTTGATTTCAAGGAAAAAAGAGTTGCATGTGTGTGCACGCGCACACACACATGAATTTTAGACCAAATAATTACAACCACCTTTCCCCCCAATACTTTACATCTCTGGAACGGTTAAAAGTGGAAGTCGAATCTTCAGTAATATTTAATTTTCAAAATCTTCTGGTCACAATCCCCACCAAACTCAACAGGCCGGGACAAGTGCAATACCATACAGAAACACAGCATTGCAACCGATCCCAACCTGTGTAGAAAGGGGTTTGATTTTCCCTTACTTTTCTACAGACTTTTCACTACCACAGTCAGTTTTGCATGGATTTGCACAGCAGAATATCACACAGCTGGATGCAAACCTGCAAAACTAACCATAGAACAGTGTTCAGTAACTGGACAGTTTGGGCGACAGGCCGAGGCTGGAGTTCTACAGCTAGCAGTACTTTAAGTGCTCATAATGCAGTAGATAACTAAACACTACCTGCACTATAAGCACTTTAGTGCTACAGAAGCTGTCACGTCACACACACCAGGCAGATTCTACATCGACACAATAAAAGTACACAAGATTAGTAAATAGCACTTGAAGGAAATAGCAGGCCACCATCAGTTTTGCATAGATTTGCACAACTACATTCTTCTTGTAGTGCAACTATGCAAAACTAACAGAGGACGGCAAACAAAAAGTATTAAAACACCTATATACTTCCTTGGCTTGGATTATTGGATGAAGACATAACTTCTTATGCCAGAAGGAGCACTTAGGGCAGTAGATGCTAATCTACTTCACTATCTGCACTAGATGCACCTTAGAACAAAAAGCACGCAACAGCAGCAGGCCCTGCGCTTTCAAGCCCACCTTGGCTTCCCGAGCGAGCGAGGCAGCTGTCACCATAATGCTACAAGTGCCTTCACTGCAGTAGATGCACATATCACTACCTGCACTGTAAGCACTTTGACATTATTCTGACTGGTCACCGTCTTCGGTTTTACAAGGTGATGTTCTGTTTATTCCTGCTAAATTTGAAATAAATAATTAGACAAAATAATACCTCAAGCTCTTAACAGTTACAAAACACACAAAATTCAGCATAAACCCTAATAGGGAAGAGAAAATGAGTTTAATTATCTCGAACCTCCAAGTTCCATTTAGAAGCAAATTTAGACCTTAAAATTATAAGTGTTTTTTCATAAGACAATCATAATTAACCATCATTCTAATACGGTAAATGAACACGGTAGCTCTTCTTTTGCCATTCCCAAAGGTATATTTAAAAAAAAAATCAAAATCGGACTGCATATAAAAGAGACCTAATATATATCACCAGGGCAATCTGACTCATATACCTTTTAGAGGAAATCTTCACATCCACGTGGCAAAACATTTTTCTTTTCTTCCAGCTTCCAATTAGCAATTACTTGGTAAACTGATTAATAAAATTACCGTTCAGACTACATTTCAAGTGTATCAGCTGGCTGTAGAACTTAAATGTCCCAGTTACATTATTTTAAGACTTGAAAACTTACTCCAGATGAGATCTATTTTGTCACCCAACTCAAAGAAGTTCTGAATTTTGTAAACTGTGCATCAGTTTGCAAAGATTTATAATGGCATTTGCGTTGTATTTTTACTAACTTACCCCATTAGCTAACCCAAACTAAAAGAAAAAAGACAAAAAGAAAAAAAAAAGCATAGAGTACAAAATAACTAGTTTACCCTTTGAAAACCCAATCCCATCTTATTTATTCAATTCAAAGACTAAAGTCAAGAGAAATCTGTTTTTAAAAAAGTTAACAAATAAAATTAAAATATACACTTACCCACTCGGGCAAACTTCCTTCTTAGCAAATATCCTTAGAAAAGCTTTTGGTGCAGTTAGGTCCACGTGTATGGCTGGAAAGGCGGGGGAGGGATGTGGGAAAAAAAGACAAACATTTGCTCAAAATTACTACCACCCTCCAAATCCGTATTTTAAATTCTCCCCTCCCCCTTATATCAATTAACTACATCCATTTGCAAAACTGAGGTTAAGGTAGTCCGGCAATACTGGAGGGGTTTAAAAGACCAACAATATATGGGTGAAAAGGTGTAAAAGGATAAAGTTGAAAAACTCACATGTATTAGATTCACATCTTATGGAAATACTCGAGTGTAATCAACAGCAATTGTTAACTCTACTGCACAGCTCCACTGAGAGGGAAATGCAGTAGCAAAGGGACTATTCTTCACCACCCCTCCCCCAATCAAGACCTCGTGGCTGCAAGCCGGGATAAAGAGTTGTTTCCTCAACTGATGTGGTCGAGATAGCACTATGCTAATGTTTCCTCTTGGTGATATTGCAGAAACAAGTCTGCTTTCTCCAGTTCCAGTCTGCCTTCGTCCCGCTTAGGAACAGAAAAGAGGGCAGGAGCACCCGGGACTGCGAAGTGCCCGCCACGCTCATGGAGCCCGGGCCGGCAGCACATGTCGCACAAGGGGGCGCGCAGCCCTGCGATTCCCGGCGCGGCCGCCAGGGGGCGATGGGTCAGAGTCGGGGCCTGCCGGACACGGCACCCCCCCACCCCGTTTCCCGGCGGCAGCCGCGCGGCGACCGGCGGCGCCGAGGCCCGAGCGCGGCGGGGACGCGGGCGCGCCGCCCCTCCTTTGTGTCCCCCAGCCCCCCCCTAGCCCGGCCCAGAGGGGCGGGGGCTCCGCGACTGCGGTGCCCGCCGCACGCGGCCCAAGGCCTAAGCCGGGAACAATCGGCGGCGGCGCGCAGTCGCCGCCATGTCCCCCGCCCTCACCCCCGCGCAGCCCGCCCCGCAGGAACATGGCGGCGCCGCCGCCGCTCCCGCCGAGCCGGGCTGGCCCTCCCGCGCCGCGCTCCCAACCAGCGGGCGACCGAAGACGGCTCCACGCCGCCGCCAAGGCCGGCCCGGGCCTGCTCAGCCGCCCGTGGTCCGGGAAGTTGCGAGCCCCGCCCGTGGTCTGCCCACGCGGGTTAACAAAGCCCACTCGGAGTAGGGGTGGCATCCAGGCCGCGCCGCCCCCAGCACCCGCGCCATCCTCCCACCCTGGCGCGCACAAAGTTTGGGGGCCCGCGGGCTCCCGGCCACGCCGCGCCGCCCGCCGGCGCGCAGGTACCTCGTGGGCGCGCCCCCTCCCGGCCCGCGGCCTGCCCCATGTGCCGCTGCCGCCGCCGCTTTGTTCTGGAGGCGCTTTAACTCGCGCCCCCAAGAGAAACTTTCCCTGCTCAGGGACCCCGCGTCCCGCGTGCGCCCGGAGCCCTGGAGGGGGCGCAGGCCTCGTGTGTCCCTTCCCCGAGGGGCCATTGTGTGCGCCGCGCGCCCACCCGGTCGCCCAGCCGGCCCCGGCAGGGTCCGCGCGGGTCCCGGGCGCGGCCGCTGCGCGCACGCCACCCCCTCCCACCCTCCCGTCTGCGGCCCGGCCCTGCCCCTCCGCCAGCCCGCGTGCCAGCTAGGGGGCAGCGAGTCGTCGTTGCCACACGCCGGGGCGGCCAACGGCCCGAGACCCACCCCGGCCCCCGGCCACGCCGCGGCCGCCACGCTGCCCCGGGCCATTCCGCCCCACCCGCCCGCCGCCCTCCGGACCCGGGCCGCACACAACAGGTTTCACTCACTCGGCGGAGGGGCGGGCAGACTCACCAGGAGGAGTAGCCGCCACCATCTTCGCCTCGCCCGCCGCGGGCTCTCGCTCCCGCCTCCCCACCCGCCTCCGCTTTACTACGACCGGAGGCCCCAGGCCGGGGGTGCGGCCAGCCGGCCGGCCCGCCCCGCCAAGGAGGCTTCGCGAGGGGCACAAGCCGTGGCGGCGCGGCGGGGGTCGTCCCCACCCCCTCGGCCTCGCCCGAGGGCGCGAAGTGGCGCGAAGGCGCAGGTCGGGCTGGGACGGCGGCACCTCGAAGGACCATGTGGGTGAATGAAGGGCGGCGGCTCCCGCCTCAACGTAAATACGGACAAGCCCCACTCCCTCATTAGCATAAAAAACAAAGTACTTCCGACCTCCCCGCCCGCCCGCCAATCACCGCAGGCCCCGCCCACGGCGGCTCGGGCTAGGCAGCCCCGAGAGCGGGAGCCGGGAGACGCTCGCGGCGCAGTGCTGCCTTCTCCGGTCCGCGCTCCCCCACCGCCCGCCCACTGCCGTCCGCCTCACGGAGCTCCTCGCCCGGACACCTCGCGCCACGCCTCCGGCACGCCCTCCGTTAACAAGCTCCGCGCGCATGCAGACCTCCGCGCGCCGCACTCCCCCCTGGAAGCGCACGCTTCCTGTGGCTTCCTGGGGGCTCTGCTCCCGCCGGCGCTCGACGTGTACGCGATGTGGTTACTGTTTATTACTTTTCTTGCCCGAGACGGGTCTCGGTGGTAATTAGGGCCTGCTCCATGCCAACGTGAACCAGAGATAAGTATAACCCAGTGACTTACTCTCACGTCGAAACGGGATTACTCAGTGCAAAGATCACTTTAGACACAGAGGTAAATGCCTTACACCCAAGACTTATTAATGCACAAATCGCTGAAATGTGTTTCCTTAACCCGGCCGTGTGTAAGCCAAAACGCATGCCTGAGCAGAGGTTTCACAGCTGCAGTACCTGATCTTCCTCCCATACCCCGATGCATTTAGTAAGAACTCTTGGCTCTCCTGTAGAAACAGTAGATATCGGAAAGAACCTCATAAACAACCACAAAGCAAAGCTGATAAAACGAGCCCACTCAGGAGTGCACCTCCTTCTACATGTTGTGGTTTAGGAAATTCCAGAATTCTCAGAAACATAATTGTTAAAAGAAGTGAGGATTCATAGCACTTACTACAAATACAGTAACTTTAAATTGGTTTTAAATAATACAGTATTTGTTGGAAAGCCCATGCCACTATTCTGTGATTTTACAAGTCAACTTGTAAAAAAAGATATTGCCAGAAGACGTCTATAATGTACAAATGTGAAAATTTTCGACGTTCACATCTTGATGATACTATTTACTATCTTTCTGACTCATTTTATCATGCTTTGTTTAAATTCAATCGCCAAATTAGTGATGATATAAAAAATTGGTTTTGCCACTCTTTTATATTAAGGGTCTATTTTCTAGATATTTCTGCTTTACAAATCAAAATAGATGGCCAAATCTGAAATTTTACAATATTTACTCTTTCCCTAACAGTCATTTATGGGTCTTTCAAAAGGGAAAACTGATTGCTAATTTTATTAAAGTCTAGTTTACATTACTTTTGGCCAGCATTGATAGGTCAGATTCCTCTTTCTCTAAAATTTTATCTTCTGCTGTGAAGTAGAATGTAGGAGGAGGGGTGCTGTGAGTAAGAGTTCATCACACTCTCTGAATCATGGGAAATCCCACCGATTTACAGGTTTCTTAGCAGGAGAGAGTTATTTATCTCATAGCTTATTTCCAATTAAAGTCAACACTGCAGTACTCCTAGTTTGGAAAAGCTGTTTTTAGTCATCTAACTATTTCTGTGGAAATCTAACATGTAATCAACTGTTTTCTATGACTACCGTATGAGATTTAATTGTTAATGTATACATTTTTTACCGTAAAAATGTTGTAACATGTAAATTCATTTAAACCTACTTACTTGGAAATCCCAGAAAGTTTCACAATTAGTAGATTACGCTTTATTTTTAAGTGGTTCACTCACACTTCTTTTCAGCATTAATAAACAAATTATTGTAAGTATAATTAGAATAATCGAAAACTTTCCCATCCCAATGAGTTTAAAAATTAGCCAACTTTATATATATTATTTGAAGCCACTACTAACTAACTAGAAACTCATCCTCCTCCATTTCAAGGGCCACAGCTAGGCATACTTTACAACTAAAGATTTTGTGGTTATGATTTTGAAGATCAGGAAAATATCTAAACTGTTAACAAATGCTTTCTGCAACCAAGGAATGTAAAAATAAAGCTATCTGAAATGCCAAAGTAGATACATAGCCTTCTCAAGTTAGCTAAAACACACGGTACTATTTTACACAATCCAGAACATTTCAGATGAAATGAAAATCTCAGTTCAATATCAGAACAGTTGCATATAACTGTTTACATTATTTATAGTAAGTACCAGAGAAATATCTGTGTGTTTCACTTTTCACCCAGATTGAATTGAGAATGTGTAAAAACTTCTGACCTTATTAATAACATTCAGAATTTTATTCCCTATGTTGTGCTGTTTGACTATGTCAGTATCAATTGACTTAACTGTATTGAAATTTTGAAAGATAAATTCAGTTAAAATATTCTTGTTTTGTAACATCATTATAGGTTTTAAGAAGCTAATGAAGCAATAATTCCCATTCACTTTATAGATTTGAGAATTTAAGAACAATGCCAGAATATAAGATGAATACAACCATCAGTGTTATTTTAAAACTATATGTATAATTTGAATACTAACTTGGAGATAGCCTACAAGTTGGTTATTGCAATTAAGTATATTTTATATTTTGGCAATTTGGCATTGTTAACATAGATTCCTATAGTAATTTATTATTTTTTCACAGTGTTTGAATTTTATGGGAAAGGGGAATAAATTTAAACACCACTTTGACTTTGGAAAATTAACTGGTTATAAATCCAGTACATTTGAACTGTTTTTTGTAATGTAGGAAACAGCGATCAATGAGACAAATTCAGTGATGAAATTTTGGATTTTCTACAATGTATATTTGTAAATGTCTAAAAATACATAATCTAGTCTTACCATATAAATTGTGCTTTATATTTAGGATTTTTATAATAATTCAGTGCAAAATAACAATCATCTATTAAGTGCCTGCTATTTTTCTGGCGCTGGTGGAAGTTATAAAGAGGAATAAGACAGAACCTGTGCTTTTGAAAAGTTTAAGAATTACACAGTATTACGGATTACCATGAATGTTTCACGAACAAACCAAAAGATTGAAGTCTTCAAGCTTTTATTTTATTTATTCCTTCCAACGTCTAATAAAATAATCCCACCAGAGTCAAGTTATTTTATTTCTTTAGTTAAGAATTTCGAACAGCTACATTTTGTATGTTATTTGATAATTATGCATAACATTAATATATGGATTATTTGCTATGAATGGCATTCAAAGGTGCTATTAATGAGAGTAAATTTATAGTGAACACAAAGGCCATGCTTATTTAACTTGATAATTCCATCTATGGTTTTGAAATTAAGAAAATATAACTTATAGAGGGAAAGGTGAATGTCTGTGGTTTTGAATAAAGAAGCAATTGAAGAAAGTGCTTTCCTTTTTTTTTATCTTTGAAATTGTCCCTGTGGTACTCTGTAGTGCCAAATGGGGGTAATTGACGATTATTTAATTAAGAAAACTAGACATACTAGGTACTATTTGTCACAATGAAGAGACAGTATCTACCCTTGAAGAAGTTCAGTGTGCATTGAGGTTTGTCAGTATATTTAAAATTGTATGGCTTTTAGAAAACAAATTTAATGCATTTTTAATTAAACATTTCAAGGTGGTGTACTACTATAGTACATTACAGTAAAGTGTTTCATTTGTTTTTCATTTGTTTTTACCGGAAGAGTGTAACATCAAAATTAGAAGTAGCTTATTTTAAATTTCTTGTTCTTAACTTAAGCCAAGTTCTCAACATGGCTGTACTTTACAATCACCCAAGGAGCCTTTAAAACATGCAAACATCTGGCCTTTACTTTGCAGATATTCTAATTTAGTTGGTCAGAAATGGAACCTGAACATCGTTTTATTAAAAAATTTCCAGGTTATGCTTATGCTAAGTCAGGATTGACAAGCTCTGGTACTTAGTTCTTGATTTAAGTACTTAGTACTGCATTGACTGATCAGTACCTTTGGCTGGTTAATCTTGTTAGGTGCTTTGCCATTGTCCATCCATACTGCATATATGCATTATTAATTCACACAGAGAAACCATAAGAAACTGACCCATGATATTTCAAATCCTTCACCAAAGATTTATGGGCATAAAAGTTAAAAAAAAAAAGACAGAACTTCTAGAAATAATTTTGAAAAACTTATGTACATTAACTGTAGCAACCTTTGTTGATGAGGCACGTTGGAAAGTATAGAGTGCAGTTATATTTTTGCTATCTGGGGCTGCAGTTTAATTTAATAAATCCACTTAACAATGGAAAATCATAGCAAACATGGATTGTGTTGCATTTTAAAAAATTCTCCGTAGCGGACAGGTTTAGATTGAACTTCTTTTCTCAGTCACTTAGCTGTGAGAAAGGGGTATATAGAGATCATCTGGGTCATCTATAATATTTTTAAAATACTAAAAGGCAGACAACAAGAAGACAGGTCCCAGGTAGAAGTAATTACCAAATACTAATGCTTTTAATCAATTTTACTTAATTTCCTAAAAGCATTTTAGTTTTCCTGTATGGTTTTGCTTTTAAATATAGGCTTTAAGTTCAATTTATATTAGAGGAAACAAGTTGATTCAGCCTGACCTAGTTGATCTAGGTCTATTTTGTTAGTCAGTAGTTCCAGAAACAAGATATTGATTATATAATTACCTCTTTAAGATTGGTTAAAATAACACAGATTTCATAATTGTTATATCATTTTACAAAACTACACTTGAGTACTTATATGTTCACCTTAACATTCAGGCCTAATACTTTCTATATATGTCAAGGGGATAAAAATTTATTTTTATTGTATGTAAATTGTTTTTAGTTATGTGAATTATATTTGCAAATAAAAACTTCTTTTCTGAAGTCACTTTAAAAGTTGCATGACAATGTGTTCAGATTGAAGATATGTGATAGTTCAATTGCTATAGTTCTATAAGTGCCTAATGAATAATTAAACTGATAACAACTATAAAAACACAGAAGTATTATTTACATGAGACTTCCAATAAAGTGGATACATTTTTGGAAAATCCTACAAGCCAATGCACCCTGGCTCCCTTAAATGCCAGTTAATTAGTTAATTAAGTCTTTTCCAAATGCAGGCAGTAAATGTCAGTACGTTAGCTTATTTTTCACATACCAATACTCAAAACAAGGAGGTACCGTATATTACAAAGTATTGACCAAGTAAAACCCAAACCAAACTGGAAAGAAAGCTGACATTTCTACGTCTGAAATGATAAAAGTGTGAAGGCCAATTAAAAACTTTATGGAGAATGAGTCGGAGCTCTACATTACAATTGTCCAAAGAGAAATCACTACCCACCCGAGCCTCAGAAACTGTCTTGAGAATCTGAATGATTTTCTTTGTTTTCTGAGAATACATGCACGATGGCATTGTGGTGGTCGGAAGACCAGCTGTGTCTGACACATTCGCTTACAGGAATTCCCAAATTATGTGGGAATACCTTTAAAAGCAAATGATATTAGATTTAGCCATACATATTTAGATATGCCCAGTGTTAAATTTGCCTGCAAAATGTTTAGAGCAAATTGTTTGTTTTCCTTCTCTGGCTGGGAGGTCATGGTAGCTGTAACAGGGAGCTGCAAGTAAAATTAATCCAAGAGAATGTTTAAAGCCAAGTTAAGATAGGAAGGGAAGCTGAAGTTTATGAGCAATAAAATTCCACAAAGGATAGCAAAATAAGGATAAGGCAGAGCTCAGAGGATGGGAACGGGGTGTGGAAATTAGCCTAGGAAGTGTGTGCTGGAAATGTTCTCTGTTTTTGATCTCAGGGGTGGTTACATGGGTGTAAAAACAGTCATCGTTACACACTCGCGATAAGTGTATTTTCTGCTTTTTGTTCTTTGTATATTATCTTTCAATTTCAAAACAACAATACAGACAGCAGTAACAGCACCAGGGAGGAAGGAATCAGTGCAAAAACCCAAGGCAAACAGAAGAGCCGGGATTAACGACACACATAGAAGGACAGTGTGGTTAAATACCTGCATACCCTCTGTTGCTGGCTGTTGTGTGTTCTCTAAGTGATCTTGCATGGAGTAGCTAGTTGCAACTAAAGAGTCATGCACAGGACAGATAAATCAGTCACAGGTAATATTTAAGAAACTACTAATGCCTAACATTAGCCAGATGATATCAAATATTCAAGAGAAGACTAATCTCTAACATTAGCCAAGAGAATTCTGTTTTTCAATATTAAATGTTTCAGAGATGACTAACATCTTACATTATCTAAGTGAACTGGCTCTTCCAGTAGGCGTTGTTTACATTCACATCTCACATTAGCTATAGGAGCTGATTATTTCAAAATCCAATGTTCAAGATTAGGTGCTTCCTATTGCCAAAAAAATGAGTTATTTTGAAGTCTAATGTATGTTCATCTAAAATAATTGCCACAGAGTATGTGCTCAGAAATTATTTGTTGAATTCATCAATGAATATGAAAGTCCTATCTGCAGAATCAGGTATGTAATTCCCATTTTATGAATGTATCCTTAGACACATATTTAATGAATAAATCTTGTAATTCTATCTGAAGAGGGAGACGGACATTTCTTGGTTTTATTTATACGTATGCAGTATTATACAAAGGGACTTAGTTGAAGTCTTTGTAGGAACCAGTGGGAGGCTGGAGAATGGAAGACACCAGAATTGGTGGAGAAAGAAAGAGTGGAGATACTAGTACAGACTCTGACAAGATTATTAAGCTTTTGAGCTACGAAATCAGAAGTGAGTTGGGAATAAGGGATAAAATTTTGATAATGGCTATGGAGTGGGGTTGTAATCAGAATGGCAGGGAGGCGGACTGATAGGAAGAGGAAAGGGTGATCACGGTTAAACACATGACCCAGAATCAGAGAAACAGAAACAGGAGAGGCACTGAATCAGCTGCTGTTATAATGAGTGGGTCTTGGAAAGACACCTTTTATCTGGATGGCCCAGTGATTCCCAGAGCATCCGTGGCCCCCAGATGAATGTTTTCTGTCTTACATTGCATTGGTCACTGCCTTCTTCTACTGCCCGTGAGTCATCAGATATCGTTTGATATCATTCTCTGATAGCAAATTAACTCTTGACAACTGAACATGTGGGGAAGTTCAGCAGTGAACTAGATACATCCAGTTTCATGGGAACTACATACTATATCACATGTCACTGACATAAAACTAAAGTAGATGTGGGACAGAAATGGGTGTTTCTAACAGAACGACTTTTGACTGGAACTCTGAAAGAATTGTAATAGATTATAGCAGATTGTATTTTGACTATTAATCAACTGAATATGATATTAATATAACCACTCATTCACTTGTGTGTGTTTGTGAAGGTAAGTGATTGCATTCTCTAATTTGGGAAGCTGATACAAATAGTTTGATAGTGATTAGCAAATCCACATATGGATTTGCCTACATGAGAACAGTCAAATGATCAGTAATCATTATCTGTGAATATGATATTTAGCTCGCCAAACTGGGGACGTGGAAATGTAAAGAAGATATAGGCAGACCCGCTTTTATTGTGCTTCTCTTTGTTGCCCTTTGCAAATATTGCATTTTTTACAAATTTTACAAATTGAAGGTTTGTGGCAACGCTTCAACCTTAAATTTAGAGCAAGTCTAAACTGGTGCCATTTTTCCAACAACATTTGCTCAGTTCATGTCTCTGTGTCACATTTTGGTAATTCTTGCAATATTTAAAAATTTGTCATTATTATTATATTTGTTATGGTGATTATTTTTTAGGCATAATACTATTGCACACTTTCTAGACTACAGTATAGTGTAGATATAACTTTCATATGCACTGGGAAACCCAAAAATTTGTGTTACTCACTTTATTGCAGTATTCTCTTTACCGCAGTAGTCTGGAACCGAACTTGCAATATCTCTGAGATACGGCTGTATTAGGATTAGAATAGACTTCCCCGCTCTTCCCCCAAAGCCTGCAGTTCCCTGTGGAACTGTGGAAATCAGGTGAGGACTACAGCAACAAGAAAGTCAATGTAAAGCAATAGCAATGATAACACTACCTGGTAAATCTGAAATGACGACAAAATTCTGCCCCAACTGGGAGTTTTAAATTTTTCCTTTTCGGAGAGTATACTAACCACTGGCGGTCCTGAAGCAATAGGAGAGAGCAAGTAAGTAAAGGTTAGACTGACAGAGCAATAAGAAACTAAGTGTGGGTAGATTCTAAGACAGACCGCCAAGGGCCACCATCTACGGTTCTCTCCTCTATGTGCACTGCCCCTTCCCCTGATCCTGAAGGCAGGACCCTCTAGCTTCTTTTAATCTTCTTAGACAAGATTAACTGCTGCATTTTTGCAGTACTTCATAGATGTGCTATCACATTTGATATATTTTAGAGTACATTCAAACAATATCAACTAAACTAGATTTAGAGGTTTAAAACACTCCATGTATTTTTCACTTTTGTTTTGACTCCGAAAGAAGAGCCTGTGTTTTTGTTCCCTAAAACTGCCTAGGTAGAACAGTATTGTTCATTTTATATGGAATTACTAGTCATTAGGAATTAGTCAACATGAGTGTATTAAAGAAAGATTAAAGAATTTAAATCTGAACATTTCCAAAGCATCAAATCCTCCTTCAGGAAATCTTTAAAAGAAATGACCCTTTAAAAAAAAAAAAACTCTCACTTTCTTTAGTTCCCATGGACACTCACTGAATAGCAAAGTTGCCATTATTCTGATGGCTAGAAGAAACAAAAGTAAAAAATTATGGTTAGTTCTAGCCAATAGAAAATTAAGATTCAGTAATATAGATTAAGTAATCCCTTTCAACTTCTCCTAAAGTCTTAAAGGCATCTCAAAACCCTCTCAGGTGGTCCATAAAACATCTGGCATTTCCATGGCTATTTATTAAAGTAGGAACAACGTATACCAATGTTTAAAGTATGGAATTTAGAGCAACAAGGATTTGCATGGGGGTCCCCACTCTTTTATTCACTAGCATATTATCATGGATAACCTTCTACCTCTCAATTTCCTCATTTTTAAAATAATATTAATAATATCTACTTTGTTGTTGTTAAGAATTAAATGAAATAATATATATAAATGGTTGAAGGTCATAAATCGTACACAAAGATAATAAATATTAGCTATTATTAACAGTAATATAAAGTTAAAATATAAGATTATTTGCCAACATCTAGGATCTTTTTATTGTTGAAAAGATACTAAATTATAGTAGTCTACATATTGAACCAGATTCTCAAAACATTCTATTTCATAAGATTAAATTATAATTGAAGATGTTGTAGTAATTTTTCACCATAAAAGTGGCCATTTTACTATCAAAGGATCTAAAAATAGCTCTATATAGACTCTTCTACATACCCACGCACACATATTCACACATGCAGGGCATGCAGAACTGGAGAGGCTGTGTGTTCATGAAACAAGATAAATAATACATTTGAACCTAGTCATGCAGTTAGTACAAAGGGGAGGAGAAACATTTTCTTCCAAAGTCTGTTGTCCCTGGTTTAAGATTTATGGGAATGAAAAATAACTTAAATTACCTCTAAACTGATACATTTGCTCTTAATGGAAATTGACATTGTCTCCTTTGGTACATGATAGAACAAGTTTCCCACCCCCGTTTCGGCCAAATCCAATGTTCAATAATGAATGAATGAATGAATTCATTTATTCAGTCAACAAATAATCCTTGAGTAAGATGCAGAAATGTATAACACAGAGAGCCTGTTTTCAAAGAGAAATATCCATAGAATGGACATGTGTGTCAGTACTGTATGGGAAAATAGCCCGCACAATGCCTCCCAGTGAGAAGATGCTGGATACAGGGTTTCTTTGTATGTGTCTATACGTTTTAAAAATAAGTATACAAACAGTGGATCTTCACTGATACGCCTGCACCATTTCAGTATTGTTTGTTCAGAGAACCGAGGTTAAGAGAGTTGCCAGCGTTTGCTGGATGGGTGAAAAGAAAGCAGGAGGAGGGCAAGGAATGCTGATTTCTCTCCTTGTTTATTTAAGAGCAAGAACTCATCGAAAAATCTCTTAAGGCTCTTCTGCCAGAGCTGTCTCCTAACCCCCTGGCCCCCGCAAGAATTAGAGCCAAGTGTTTTTTCCCTTTCCTTTGTAGAATGCATTTAAAACTACAAATCACCCCAGTATTTTCCTTGCTCTACTTTTTTTTTAGCACTTATCATCTTAAATAAAATATTCAATTGAATTTACTTTCCTTTTACGTCTATTGTTTATTTTCTGCCTCTCTCTCCTCGAGTGAAAAGGTCTATAAGGACATCATCTTTTTGTTTGTTTGTTTGTTTCTTCACAGCCCAAAGATTTTGGTTCTTTGATCCATCTTTTTCTTAATTCCAATTTTGTTTTACTCAAAGTCATTTCCACTCCAGTCTTCCCAACACCCCTTGCACCAAACCCTCCCTCTGCCAAACTGGGAACAGGATAAAGCCATATGGGAAAAAAACAACAACAGAGAACAAAAATTCTAAGTGTTATTTAAGTTAAATCTTAAATTCAATTTATTTTAATGGGGTATGTGTGTGCATAAAAAAAGCTCTCCTATTTCTAAGTTTATAGCCTCCTTCTGGGAGATGTTAATTTATTATTACTCATGATAGTTACAGAAAAATGGCAACACCTCAGTTAACTGGCATAATTACATACCATATTGTCCCACTGGTTGATATTCTCTGATTTTCCAAGGATCCATCTATTTATGCAATGGAACAATCAGAGACAGGCCAATCCTGATAGGGTGCAGGAATCTGGATCAATGGAACTCTTTAACTTGCCTTTTTGTATTGGTAGACTCTCTAATTAAGTATTTTTAGAAACATACCACTTTTACCAACCCAAAGCCTTTAAATAGTCCTCTAAAATGGACTGTGTATATAGTCAGCTCTCTTTGCAAATCTTGCTTACAAACCATTAGTAATGCAGGCCATCAACCTCAGTGTCAATACATTTTGAAAGAGGCTTTAGAAAATGCCAGTTTTATAATTCCCTTTAGTGGCTTACCCTGAAGGAAACATATAATCTTTCTCTAAGGCTTCAAAACTGTAGAAACGGAGATAGTTCAGAAGCATATTTTGGTAGACACCTAATCATTAGGGCTGACTCCTAATTCCTTGCATGGAAGACAAACCACAAAACCATCCCAGAAAAAAGCAGGGCAAATTCAGGAATTCATTAAAAACTAGGGAAAACTTTTATTTTATTTTGATCCAGAAATCCTGTATATACACATATGTGCATATTTTGAGCATGCTTGTTAAATTATAACTTTCTAATGGATAAGGGCAAATAACAAATATTTTTAAAATAAACTGTTTGATAATGCAAGGAGCAGTAATAAATTATTTTATGAAAAAATTGAACAATTGAAAAGAATTTAAAAATAATTCCACTTTAAAGAGGTAATGATTGTATAAACTTGTATAAGTGCCATTGTCTCACTCAGAATCTGTGGAATTATTATTTATTGTTTTTCTTGTATCAAAGTGCAGCTCATATAGCTTGAAAGCCAAAGGAAGAGAACAGAAAGCTTCAGAAACGGTTGGGAATTATTGGATAATGTGATGAGATAAGTACTACTGTCTACTAACCTAGACTTTATCTCCAAAATAATAAAGATTTAACTGTAATTGCTATAAACTGGCATGGCCCAAGACTGCAGGTTTCTTACTCCCGATTTATGGAGTTTGGGGGAAAGAAAGGGCGGAGGGAAGAGATTCAGGCAAGCTGCGTAGGAGTGGAGAGCTTTACATTTGGGGATTTTGTTTGCTTCAATTTTTGCCTCTAACTTTTGGGGCAAACATGGTGCCAGAGGCTCGTGGGTTACAGTTGACTAGGTGCCTGTTAATAAGGGTGTGGCTCCAGCTATCCTGTTAGGAATAACCCCTTTGGTTGGATCTAAAATGAGGTCAGTAGTGCTCTAGAAATTATATATAGCATGCTCCTTTTCCATTGGAAACATACTTTAACAAGTATGCCAAAAATACACACACACACACACACACACACACACACACACACACACATACACAGACTCACACAGACTGACTCTCTGGATCAAAACAAAATAAGGGTGTTTGGGAGTTTTAGATGCAGCTTCTGAATTTGCCCTTCTTTGGTAGAAATAGTTGTGTCTTTGGTGCAAGGAATTAAGAGTCAGTCCTAATAATTAGTGTGATTAGGTTGTTACCATAGTATTAATTTTTAAAGAGGGCTAAGAAGTACAGTCACTGAAAATTCTTTCCCAATTCCTAAGTCTTCCATAACACCTATTAAAATCCCTACCATTAATCACACCTTTTTTGTGTGAGAGATTATCTCCATAAGATTTCTATTAAAACCCATGTGTCACCATTGTAAAGCAATTATACTCCAATAAAGATGTTAAAAAAAAAAAACCATGTGTTATCTCAGCAGGGTGGCACAGTAACTCATGGGCATACATTAGATATTCATGTTATTAACCACATTAATATATTCATGTTGGTATACCTTATTAACTGTTAACCTATTAACATAGCAAAAACAGAATCTAAAGGACTGCTATAGGGAAGAGCTAACTTTTGATGTGGAAGAATTTTGAGGGAATTTGAGAATTTTGGATGTCAGAAATAAAGGGCATTTGGCAAGCTAAAAATATTTAGTATGGCATTGAAAGAAGTAGTAAGTGAAAGGGTGATATGGATAATGAATGTTTGAAAAAGGATATATGGAGGGCAAAATGGATGAAACAAAATTTGTCTATGTTATGGTTTGTCTATGGTCAGCTTGAAAATTTGAGTAAGGATCTACAGGGTAGATCTAATATTGCTCCCCGAGACCTATAGTCTCTTTTTTTCAAAGCCAAGATATTCCAGATACAATTTTGTTTTAAAAAATTGTAAAGAATATCATTATTATAACTTTCTCTGTGTCATTTAATAATGTGGCAATGCTAAAATGTTAGTCTTCTATTCTTGATTACCTTTTCTAGCAGTTAATGGAAATTAAATGAGAAAATTGTTAAGTCAAACATATGTTTTGGTTTTTATTTAATTAAAGCTCTCTCTTTCTTCTGCAGAATGTACTGACCCAAGTCCACAGTGTCCTCACTAGAGCTACTAGGCTTCCTTCCAGTAAGTTCTAGGTTTCTGCTCCCAGTAGTCAGAGTTGGGGGCTTGCCAAAAATCAGTTGTGTTTGTTTCCAAACCGATTTATGCTAGCTGTTATTGTAATTATGTAATTGCATTAAATGCTACATAAACTAATGAAATAAGAGTTGGATGGGAAAATTGTTGTTTCTAGGAAAACTAAGTTGAATGCCTTAGAAAGACTCCCTACAGACAATATGATTTTTTTTAAAAACGCTGTTAGCTTAGATATGCATGAAAAACTGTAGAAGGTTTTGAAGAAAATAAGCCAAAAATCTAAAAGATTCTCATATTGTTTTGCTAATGTTTTATGATTTTTTCTTTTTTATTAAACTAATATTAGAAATCTCAGAAGATGCACTGAAATATAGTTCATATATGAAGGACATGATCTAATCAATAAAACTCTAACCAGTGAACCTATACTTAAAAACAAGGCCTGGGCCCTACATGGAGGGGATTTCAGAATAAAAGGTACTCTTAAATGTTTTTTGTTAATTTGTTTATAGTATGTAAAGTTAACACAATTAGAATGCACATTAATCATTTTGCATTTGCTTGTATATTAATGCAACTATTTGTATCAAGTTGCTAATTTACATGTCACAGTTTTTATGAAACCTAATTCTAAGCATGCAGTGTAAAACGCTGATTACTGTAGCATTTAGCAGATTTATTTGTAATATGTGATGCTTTAAAGGGAGCTAGATTGACTTAGGTTTATAAAGCAATAAAGAGTAATTCCTTGTACCATTTCCTAAAATCGAGGTCAGTTTGTAAGACCTAGTATACCTCAGGTTGAAGGGATGAACATGGACTGCTCAGAAAGTATGGGGCTGTGTGTGCTTAAACTATTGTTATGAACTAAAGGTTTGTGTCCTCCCAAAATTCATGTGTTGAAATCCTAACCCTCAGTGTGAAGATGTTTGGAGGCAGGGTTTTGGGGAGGTGATTAGTTCATGAGGGTGGAGCCCTCATGAGTGGGATTGGTGTCCTTATAAAAGAGACCCTAGAGAGCTCTCTAGCCCCTTCCTCCATGTGAGGACCCAGCAAGAAGATGGCTGTCTAAAAACCAGGAAGTGGGCTCTCACCACATATCAAATCTTCTGGCACCTTGATCTTGGACTTCTCAGCCTCCAGAACTGTGAGAAATAAATGTTGTTTAAGTCTCCTAGTCTATGGTGTTTTTTGTTATAGCAGCCTGAATGGACTAAGACAATGGTATTACAGATAACGTGATCTACAGCAGTGAATCTCACACTGGTCTCTTGACAGATGATACAAAGTTCACTAACCTATGATGAAAAAAGGAAAATAAGGACAATGTAGTTATTTTTAAAATCCTAAGTGCATTCCATATTAAGGACTGCCATTTATTCTTAAATATGTCTATTGTTTTGTGTTAAAATTGCTCTTGAGATTAAGATAATGGAAATTTTTTTGGTTAATGTCTTTAATGGGCACAATAAAATTTTGGACACTCTGGATACCCTATGTTAGAGTCTTCCCTTTTTTTTTTTTTTTGGTTAGTACTTAGTAGTACTTAGTGTTAGACACAAGTGGGTAGAGGAGCTATCAGCTTGCTTGGAAACATAACCTGTTTTATTTATTTTATTTACAATGAATTTTATAAGATATATGGATATGGGCCCATAGCCAAAGCTTGATTAACCATTGTTCTACAGTCTACAAAAATAGAAACATCAAGGGCACCCTGAACAGCTTTAGAGAGCATAACAACTGTGAGTTTTTGGTAAGGTTTAAATTCAAGCAATTCAGTGTTTTAGACTTCATCGTGAGATTATAGCCTCTCATTTTGGTGGGATTGAAATGCCCTTTATGAAAGGACAATAATGGTGATGTTTAGGGAGTGGTGTTTATTTCTATTAAATGAATAAAATTAAGATACAAATTAAAAACATAACTAAAAGACAAGACTGTGAAATCCCAATGCCTGGACTGTGGAGACCAGTGATTCTACACCTTGTTTTTTTCCCCCAAACCTTGATTTTACCTCAACACAAATATGTCTCCAGTTAATCCACTGAATGCTATGAAATTCTCAAAACTCATTATAAAATTTATTTCAGACGAAAACAGAACTCTATGCCAATCAGCATGTTTAAAAGTTCAGGGGAGGAAATCACTGGATCAGTCAAACAAAGGTAGTCTGTTGCGCATTTCTGATGGCAGGTGTGTGATGGAGAAGTCTCCACTTTGGAGTTGAACAGGCCGGTGGCAGCCTGCACACAGGCGTCCCAGGAGACAACAGAAGCTCCAGGTCCAGCTGGACGTGGGCCTAGAGGCAGGGTTGTACTGCCCAAAAGTGGAGCCTCCCCTTATATCTATAATGACTACTACTGCGCTGCAAACTTCCAGGGGATAAAAAAAGTAAAATGAAGGTGAGCTTTGGAAACAGTTATACAAACCCCTGAGAGAGTCGGCCTGCAGGTTGAAGTGTGTGAGTACGAGCATGTGTGGACACGAGGTGGCTGGGAAAGGACTAGAAGGGGAGGAATAGTGAAAGGAAGCTCCACGCTTTAAAAAAATCTGGGTTCAAATGCTTCAGCAGCAATTAGAAGATTATTCCAACAAGCCAAAGCAGGTCCATGAGAGAAGGTTCATGGACCTGCTCCATGAACAGGGGAGAGGAGGTGAAGTGGGGTTGGAGAGGCCGCCTGGTCCAAACTTGCCGGAGATCCGGGTGGCCTGAATGTGGTGAGTGTCCGTCCCAGCACACTCCTCTGACACCCACAGGGTTCCCTTCAGTCCCCAGGGACAGGTGGGAGGAGCCGGGCTTGCGGATTCCCAGAGGCGAGGCTTGCAGACCGGACAGTCGTAAGAATCCAAGGTCCCAGGTGTGGACTTCACTTGTGAGCCGAGGTCCATTAGAGCAAATTGCTGGACCTTGAGGTGGGCACAGTCCCACTCCTCCTTGACCTGGGCTGCACCCATGCCCTTGGCTCCCTGACCCCCTCAGTTCTACCCAATCCTGACCACCTATGGGTGGAGGCATGGGGGAGGGGAGCAGGTAGAGGAGGTGGACGGGGTGCAAGTACAAGGCTTGTTTTATTTACTAGATTTTATAGATGTACTTGTAAATTTTATTACAATGGATTTCTTTCTATTATTTTGTTTTTTGCATGTTGATGTTTTTGTTCTTTAAGCAGTTTCAAAGTGACTCCTTTCCAGAGACATCGCAGTCCTGGTGGGCACAGGTGCATCACCTTCAGCCCTGGCTTGCCGCTCGCCTGGGAGGTTCCTGCCCCTGCTCATCCCGTTACTAGGAGGGGCTGTTTGTCCCCAGACTGGGGACCCCAGAGTCCTTCCCCTCCGGTTTCTGCTGGGCCCCCTTATGCTACGTCTTTCCCGGTCTAGAGGGGTATGGGGAAACTCGGAACTTAGGTAGCTGTGAGCTATTATTTCGGTTTGCAAAGTGAGATCTAGGACCATGTGGGTTTTCACTCATCTCTGTACAGTCTTTGATAGGGTGATGCCAATAGATTTTCAACCAGCATCTAAATCTAAGTCGTCTACTCCTCTTTGGGGACTCATCAGAAACACAGCATTCTTCTTGCTAATTGTAATCAGTATTTTCTGTGTTATTATTATTCTCTCTATATTTTTACACTGTAAGTGGTAGTGGTAGGATAGGAATGTCCTGGGTATTTTGCACCTGTAAACTGATTCACAGGCTAAAGACTTCTGTGAGATTTCTTTCCACAGTATTTTCCAGAATGTAAGTAAGTTCTCTTGCTCACCCCTTGTTGTTATTGTTGCTCTTGTTGATTTGATAGTATAAGTTCTCTCAACCAGCCTCCCCCTAACTGACGCTGGGTTAACAGAACTTCTCCATTTCTTTCGTGACTGATGCCAAAGACACTGAATGTTTAAGGCTAATAGGTTCCTCTCTGATAAGTAAGTCAGCTCATCTTTGCTTCCAGCAGCTGACTTGTGTGCTTATCAACGATCTGAGAGTAAAAACCCAAAAGATATCAGTTCTGAAAACTATGTCAGTTGCAGTTGTTATTTTAATGGTGTAACTTAATTAAAAATTTCATAAAGAGATACAAGGTAAGTTTGAAAAGAAAACAGTTATTTCTAGAGAAACTAAATTGAATGTTTTAGAATGCTTCATGAAAGACATGATAAAAACTAATGTTAAAATGTTGTGGGAGATTGACGATGGGAGAAAAAACTTACAAAACCCCCCAAAGTCTGCTCTCTGCAGAAGTGTCTTATAACTGTAACTTTTAGCCTGTCTTGAATTCTTGTTCTACTTGAAAGAAACTGAACCTGGAAATCATACACAATTCATTAGGTGTGGGCAAGAAAAATGATGTAGAGTTTCAATCAATGGGCTCATAGGCCAAGAAATAGACTAGACTGTATATGAAATGAGTGGTGAATGAAACATGGATGTCTATGTATATACATTAGCCTTAAGTATTTTAATTTAAAACAAATAAATGTGTTTTTCCATTAACAGACTAACCATGGTATTAATCCTATCAGGTAAGCGGTCATTACTTTATTTAGAAGTTTTTGAATTTTTTGAACGTTGGGTTTTTGTTTTGTGAACTACTTTATTTGGAAAGTTGGTGCCTGGCACATTGTAGGTGCTCAATAAATAACTTGTTCAAGGTGTGAATGAATGTGATGATTGAGCTTTTCAGTTTGAAAGAAAAAAAATGTAAATGTGTCTATATTTTAGGTGGTCCTTCATATTATCTTAGGGGATGAGAATGGGCGATTGGTGGAGGTGAAGGAAAGATGGAGGAAGAGAATCTTTTAAGGGAATAACACGTCTGGGCCGGGGGACAGCTTTTTCAAACTCTCCGCACCACAATTCTGACGCTTATCCTCAGTGTGTGTTGTCCGCCTTCTGCATCTTCCTTCCTTTTCTTAACTGAGATCCCCTGCAATTTTGTTAAGAACCACTGCCTTAAATTCTCATCTGTATTGTAATGTAGCTCTGACGAATTTAGAATTAGTGCCACACACGTCAGGAATAATACCTCTCCTGGTTTACTCTGCAGTTTAACGGACACACTTTATTGCAGGTTTGTTTGCTTGTTTATTGGTCAGGGGAAGACAAAAAGTTAGTCAATAGGCTACTTTGAAACCAATCAGAAAGTTACTAGCACTTTGCTAACCAGTTATATGATTAAATTCAATTTCTTTCCCCCTTATTTTGTTTTATTGTGAAATACGGTACATCTATAAATTTCAAAACCTGAAAGCTGATATAAAAAAAAAAAACAAAACAAAAAACCCACAAAAAAACTGAGCACTTGTGTACCCATTATCCAGCTTGAGAAATAAACTGTTACAGGCACCTTTGAGGTCACTTGATTGTACATTATCCTACCTTGCATCCCTTTCCCTCATTCCTAGAAATGGTTTCTCCCCTGAATTTGGTGCTAACCATTCCCTTGATTTTTCTTTATAATTTTACTACATTTGGCTATATTCTTAAACAATGTGTGTCTAGTTTGCCCATTTCTCAAATTGAAATCAATGGAAGGAATCGTATTCCTCTGTCACTTAACTTTTCACTTAACATTTGTTTCTAAAAAATCTTCCTCCTTGATGCTGTAGTTCATCGATTTTCTGTCTCATAAAATGTTCCAGTGTATAAGTATGCCATGAGTGGCTTAACTTATCCACTGTCATTGGGCTTTTGAATTATTTACAGTTTTTCTGCTATTGTGAACAATATAGTTATGAACTTGGACATGCTGCCCAGGGCACCAGAGGAGGAGTTTCTCTAGTCTATATAGTGTTGTACACAGGAATGGTCATACAGTATACATATATTAAACTTTACCAAGCAAAGTAAAATTATTTTTCCACATTGGTTTTAGCAGTTTACACTTGCACCAGCTGTGTATGGATGTTTAAATTCAACTTTTCAAAACAAGGCAGGCATGTGTAGATTTATCTATATCCTCAGTTGCTGTGGAATAGCTACAGTTGGAAGACAGAAGCAGCTTGATGTTCACTTCCTTTAAATCTTACATTCTCCAGAGGAAGAGGGGAGCCAGGGAACACGTATGATTCTGTTTATGCTAATGTGAGATATGTTGGTTAAACAAGGAAAAATTAAGTAGTAGACCTGAAAAAGAAAGGAGAACATTTTCTTGTTCCTCTTAATTAAATCTTTGAATTTAATTATTTAGTGTGAAGGTATATCAGAATGTATGGTATGCCAGAGGTAGGAAAACACATCCCAAAGTCATTTTGTCCTTATTTTGTAAGAACTGTAATAGCACAAAGGTGACAGTTGACTACAGATTTGGGGGGAAATCTTTTCGTTAATTTTATTATTTTTTTTCTTTGATGCTATAATTTAAAAGTTTCTTGAAATAACCTGCCCTCTATTCTAAGAATTGCTTCTGATGTTTTGTGCTTTAAGAAATGAAAAGGTATGCGTTTTACATTTTTAAACACTAAACAATTTTTATTTACTCATTATTCCAAATTATGTTAATAAAATATATTTAAAGGCTTTGAGACAAAGTGATCGATTTGCCAAATGTGAAAAAGAGACTTTATTCAAGAGTCTGGATTTAATTGTCCTCTCAAATGCTTCTAATTTCAAATTTCCAATATATTTTAAGTATATACCATTTTCATCCTAATTCCCAAACTAACAAATATGGATGATTCCAAGAAATTCAGAAACTACAAGAAAATGACAAAGAAAATATTTTATATGACAAAGTTGAAATCAGCAAAATGTATCGTTATAAATGTATCCTAATCGTTAATTTCTGCCATACATAATTAAATGATGCTCTTTCTGCAAATATGAAAGCCCCTGGAAAAGTATTTAGCAAATCATACTTAATTTGAAAATAAGTATTAATTATTAACTGTGAAGAGATTATTTAACCAATTCAACCATTTTCCTCCAAATATTTCATATGTGTATATAAATCTAAAATTCAATATGAATTTATATTTTGCTGCAGAATTTAGTCAAGAATGATGCTAAGAATGAAAGGAAAGAAGTTACTGTACTCTAACATTTATTAATTTATACATAATCAGTCAATAAATGTTATTTCAGTAATTGAGTTTTGCTCTTTACTAACTTTTTTTTTTTTTTTTTTTTTGCGGTACGCGGGCCTCTCACTGTTGTGGCCTCTCCCGTTGCAGAGCACAGGCTCCGGACGCGCAGGCTCAGCGGCCATGGCTCACGCGCCCAGCCGCTCCACGGCACGTGGGATCCTCCCAGACCGGGGCACGAACCCGTGTCCCCTGCATCGGCAGGCGGACTCTCAACCACTCCGCCACCAGGGAAGCCCCTTTACTAACATTTTTGATGGCATAAAGAAAATATATCTGTGTTTAACAAGTGTTTTGAATTTCCAGTTTCTTAGTAAGATTCAAGCTCACACTGTGACAATGAAGCAAGACATAAGATCCTATTTAACAACTGTCCTTCAAAAGGGAACAATGAATTTACTACTAGTTTTCTTTTACTTGTGCATTCTGCCCTTAGCTACAGCATGCACAGTTTGACCATTTTAAGCACTTGAACAGCTGCTAATTAGCAGTTTTAAGAGTCAAGGAAAGGGTGAAGCATGTTGTGCATATAAACTGTAACTGAATGTTTTTTCTGAACAGGGTTGCACAAGCAAAAACCTTTAAAATTTGCATTTTTCTTCATGATCCAAGGTAACATAACTATTCATATATGAATCTCCATGTGTTTCCTAATTTATCTTGCACAATGACCCACAATATACATACTTTGAAATAATTTTTTAAAACTCACAGACTTCAAAATATTTAGTAGTAGGCACATACAAACAAAGGTGAGAATTACATTATCCACTGGGAAAGAATGCTAACTTCAAAAAAAAATCGTTACATCTCTATGCATAGTAATTATAATCCTAACAATTTTTCATTAAAAATTCTGCCAAAATTTCTCAAGTAATGAAAACAGTTAGTTGCAAAGCTTGTTTGCCCAGAATGGTCAGACTGATTTATTCAGAATTAACGATAATTCTGAAGGCTAGATAACTTAAAAGATTGAAAGAAAAATTTTAGTTTCAAGATGTGGTTCACATCAGACATCACACATGGTACTAAACACACCAGTTTTAGAATTCTAGTTGTCTTAGAAAACTATATAATACAAATAGCTGAGGAACTGTATTCTTTGTTGTCATTTTGTGTCAATTGCAAATATTGGGGGTTTACCTGAAAGCAAAAAAAAACTTTAAGTGAAATCCTACGTATTTCGTTATTTAAGATGAGAAAACATTAGCTGTTTCAACAAAATCAAATTTTGCAATGCTAAATATTTGCAAAATTTTTAAAATGGTAAAAAAAAAAAGGAAATATCATCCAGCAATAACAAATACGCCAAAATTTTCTTTACCTGAAAATCTATGTTGCTCTGCAGGGAGGAGTGGGGCAAAGTCCCCTGCTTGTCGGGTTGGGTGGTGAAGCATCTGCAGAAACCAGAGTAGATGATGATTGAAAAGCTTTCTTTAAAAAGATCCACCTGTAGGGACTTCCCCGGTGGTGCAGTGGTTAGGAATCTGCCTGCCAATGCAGGAGACATGGGTTCGAGCCCTGGTCCGGGAAGATCCCACATGCTGAGGAGCAGCTAAGCCCGTGCACCGCAACTACTGAGCCCACGTGCCATAACTACTGAAGCCCGCGTGCCTAGAGCCTGTGCTCTGCAACAAGAAAAGCCACTGCAATGAGAAGCCCGCGCACCGCCAACGAAGAGTAGCCCCCGCTCGCCGCAACTGAAGAAAGCCTGCACGCAGCAACGAAGACCTAACGCAGCCAATAAATAAAGAAATTAAAAAAAAAAAAAGATCCACCTGTATCCCGGGATTACTTTTGTGAACTTTATATTTTCAAGTATCTTTTGTTTTCAGAGTGAACACGTGGAGTTAGTTTCTCCCGCTCAGTGGTAATGACCTTTGTTCTATTAAATGTATTTTTTGTAATATTTATATTCTCTGACAGAGCTGCTTTCGTTCCATCATTTCTAATCTGTACCATTTATTCCATAGAACACGGTCTGGCTCTTCCTGCTGTCACCAGTATGGCATTTGCAGCTTTACAGACACACCAGGAAATTCTTCTTCTAATGTTAAAACAGCATGAAAAAAAAATAATAACATATTTCGTTTTTAAAAAATCCTGTCCAAAAAGTCCCATATTAAGTGCTTCCCATATTTAAATCCCCTGATTTAAAAAAAAAGTTATTTTATCTCAAATAATTTAGAAAACTTAGGTCTTGTATTAAATTTTGTTATTTTGTAAATTGCTTCAAGTATGAGATTGATGGAGATTGTGGAAGAAGTTATACAGAAGGAAAGAAAGGGGAGCAACACAGAAATATGCTTTTTATTCTTTTCTCTTCATTATCATAATCATGTTCATTCATATAAGATTCTGAAGACCATACATTTTAAATTATTTCTGCTGTTGATCACTAGATGGTCAGAACTCTAATTAGAAATTAGTCAATGGTTTCAGCTTCTTTTAGAAATTTTTGCCACAGTCTCTCAAGTAGCAATTTTTAGTTTCACTGACTTACCTCTGTCCTGCCTAACTCCCTGGTAGTGGTATTTAATAATAATGAAATGCCTACAAAGGATACCAAAGAGAGGGAAAGCACCAAACTGGATGGTGAGTGCTATAAGAGTTACAATTTAATTGTACCATAAATACCCAAAGAAAGATTAAAAAAAATTTAACAACCCCACAGTTGATCGGGTTCGTTTAGAAAATATCTAAAGTGATTTGGAAAGTAGAGGAAGTTATCTGTGTTATTCAAACAAAATAGAGTATTCCTTTTTTGTATGTGTATATTTTAGGCAGAGATAGACCTGAGGCTTTTTTGACCTTAATTCTCATATGTTCAACCCTCAGATACAACTTAAATAGAGTAGGGTGTAGTCAGTAGAACTAAAGATTTGAGTAAGTTTGAAGGTTCTATGGATTGAGTCTGAGATGAATTATATGACTTGAAAATTATTTAAACAAGGAAAGAACTCATGGAGTCAGGAAAAATAGCAGGCATATTAATACTTAGCAAATCTAATTAACGTTTGTGAGTTGTTGGTTTTTACCTTTATGTAATCTATTAATTCTTCCTAGGATGGATACACATTAAAATTTTTTTTAAAAAACCAAAAACAAAGACAGCCGGGGGTCATTTTGGTAAGATTTAAAGATGCTAGTCCTTTGAAAGTTTCCAGAATAAGCATTATCTTTGTGCCCAGGACGTTTGTGGTATGTGTGTGTGTGTGTGTGTGTGTGTGTGTGTGTGTGTGTGTGTGTGTAGAGGGGATGCTGAAAAAAGATAAGGATTTTCCAGAACAATTTCAGAAGAGAGAAATAGCTGCTATCTCAGTGAATTACAAAGATGGCTAGACTAGCAGAGTACACTCTTAATTGTTTGCTGATAGACTCCTTTGTAATTTGCAACATGTTTCTGGGTAATGGGACCCTGGGACAGCTCTAGTCTAATTTCACTATCAAAGCCAGATTAAGTACCATAGTGCTATATGTGCATTTCTCAGAATTTAAGATGAAATCCTCTGATATTGACTAGCTTTGGGACTTTGGTGAGTCTGTTAATGACTCTGGACCACAGTTTTCTCATTTATAAATTGGTAATAATAGTACTGACTCAAGTAATCTCACAGGATGGTTGTGAGGATCAGAATGAAATAATATATAGCATTTTATAAAATTCTTAAATATTAAACAAATGAAAGGTGTTTTACTCCAACTACCTGGGACCCTCGGTTTCTAGGCATATTCTCCCGGAGCATAATTTGTTTCCATCTGTCTCTCTCCTTTTTATTCCCCTCCTTCTGCTACACCATACAGCTTCCTAATGATAGTGTTTTCCCAAGAATCTAACCCAGGGCTTACAATACCCTTCCTAAAGCAGATACTTTGGAGGCCACCAGTTATCAGTTTATTGCCTCTCAGCTCCAAATGCACCCTTCACTACCTGATCTGAGAGTCCATACTGAACTCTGTAAGCAATTTTTGTTTTCAGTGGACATGATGTAAATTTAGCCAGTAGAGGGTGTGGGAGGGACATTGTCGGAAGAAGAGAGTACCTTTTAGGATTCCTACGTGGGCTCTTTTCCTTTGCCAGCTCCTGCTGCAAGGGTACTCAGCGCTGTGGGTTTGTGAGATCAAGTAGCGCAGCTGGTCCCAACCCTGCGCCCCGAGCCCCTAAGTTCCTCAGGAACCTTGTATCCCCAGCCAGGGCAAGGTGACTGCCTTTCTGCAGCCCTACTGACGTTGACACCAAGACTCCAGGTTTTTCTCCAGCAGGACCATCCTTATCCTTTTGCACATTCTCCTGTGGCTCTCTCTCTCTCTCTCTCTCTCTCTCTTTTTCTCACAAACCTATTATCTTATATTTCTGAAGTTCAGAAGCCAAAGTAAATCTCTTTAGGCTAAAATCAAGGTGTTGGCAGGGCTGGTTTTTTTCTAGAGGTTTTGAGGGGAGAATCCATTTTCTGGCCCTTTTCAGCTTCTGAAGGCAACTGCATTCATTCCTTGGCCCATGGCCCCTCCATCACATCACCCCAATCCTTTGCTCCCATCATCACATCTACTCTCTTGTGGCTCTCTTGCAGCCTGAAGGGTTATATCTTGCGTTTCTAGCAACGGTGGACCACCTGTGGCCCAGCCGTGCAACCAACCGCTCTGCCATCCACTGGGCTACAATCACGCCTTTTTCAAATTAGGTCTGGACCTCAGCCTCAGAAGGGGGCCATTCTTCCAAGTTTGTCCTTCCTTAAGTACGTTCCTTCAACCTCAGCGTACCTTTTGGTATTCTCTGTACATCTCTATAACTACTCTCCTGTCATACCTCGATAATTCTTTATATTAAACATTCCTTATTTAAATTACTGTGTGATTTCTGTCTCTTGATTAGTGCCAGACTAAGACATTGGCTGAGAAAATATCACATAATTATTTTAAAAATCTATGACAGTCACAGCAGTACCCTAAGTTACTTTTTTATATTTTTTATTGAAGTGTAGTGGATTTACAATGTTGTACCAGGCTCTGCTGTACCCCAAAGTGACTCAGTTTTACACATATATATGTTCTTTTCTAATATTCTTTTCCATTATGGTTTATCCCAGGAGACTGAATAGAGTTCCCTGTGCTATAAGGTAGGAGCTTGCTGTTTATCCATTCTAAATATAATAGTTTGCATCTACCACACCCAAATTCCCAGTCTATCCCTCTCCCTCCCCCCTCCCCCTTGACAAACACAGTCTGTTCTCTATGTCTGTGAGTCTGTTTCTGTTTTGTAGATAGGTTCATTTGTGCCATATTTTAGATTCCGCATACAAGTGATATCATATGGTATTTGTCTTTCTCTTTCTGACTTCACTTAGTATGATAATCTCTAGTTGCATCCATGTTGCTGCAAATGGCATTATTTTCTTCTTTTTTTTTGGCTGAGTAGTATTCCATTGTATATACGTACCACATCTTTATCCATTCATCTGTCAGTGGACATTTAGGTTGTTTCCATGTTTTGGCTATTGTGAACAGTGCTGCTATGAACATAGGGGTGCATGTACCTTTTTGAATTATAGTTTTGTCTGGATATATGCCCAGGAGTAGGATTGCTGGATCATATGAACAGTACCCTAAGTTATAATTTCTATTTATATTATTTTTATTTAACATATTCATTAACTTAAAATAAGTCATCATGTTTTCTATCGGTTATTAGCATCAAAGAAAAAATTCATATAATTGCAGCTGGCACTAGACATGTAAATGGTATTAGCACTGTGAATTTTGTTTTCCATTTTATTCAAATTTCTACTTTGCCCATAATTTCTGTAAGACAAACATTTACAAAACTATCAATAAATCATAATTATAAATGTTACTATCTCAGCTAGTGAACTCTTAAAATATTGGGAAGCAGATAAAAATGTACAATTCAAGTGATTAACTATTTTCCTGTATAATGTTACATAACTAGGCGATATTCTTTCTTTATCCCAAATAGTAATTGTTTATCATTTTTACTGTCTTTCGGTCAAGGTAACTTTGAATTCTACTGGTCAAACTTCTTTACTTTGACCAGAAAATAATGACTCTGACATTGGTAAAGCATATGGTGGGTCACTGTGCTGATAACAAGAAAATACTGTATGCCTTCGTGTATCTAAGATGCCATTGGTTGTAAGACACATAATTTAATTATTTATTCAATGTATGAACAAAGGAAAAGTGCTGGAATTAATTGTAAGACAGTGTAAAATGTAAGAGATATGCTGATTCAGAGATGTTAAAATGTGGGACTTCCCTGGTGGTGCAGTGGTTGAGAGTCCGCCTGCCGATGCAGGGGACGCAGGTTCGTGTCCCGGTCCGGGAAGATCCCACATGCCGCGAAGCGGCTGGGCCCATGAGCCATGACCGCTGAGCTTGCGCGTCCAGAACCTGTGCGCCGCAACAGGAGAGGCCACAACAGTGAGAGGCCCGCGTACTGCAATTAAGTTGAAAGGAAAGCTGTTATCTTTGTATTATTATAATATTGTACTTCTAAAACTGGAAGGTGGTTTAATAGCCTATAGGGTTCAGGCTGCTTGGGCACCATCGGACCACATCACATTTGAACACTCTGCCGTTATTCATAAATTGGGTCTTATAGAAACCTTGGCTGGTTTCAGCTTCTTTTCTCAGATTGGCCTGCCACAATTTCCAGTGAGCTCGCTGTGACAATTTTATGTTTATTCTTAGGGTCATCAATCTGTAAAAAATTAATAAACAGAAACCTCAATTAAATAGAGGTGGAGACCACTAGGGGGAGCTCTCACACCCTGGGACAATAGCAGAGCCCAACAGCAAGAAGAAAGACTCCTTTTTCCTGGCAAGGACTCAGCCAATGAAAAGCCATGGACTCTTTGTTTACTGCAGGCCTCCCAACTTCCTTTTCCTCTCTATAAAAAACGATCCTTCCCTTGCTGTTGGGGGAGACTTGCACGTGGTTGGCCATGGTTGCAGACCCTGAGCTGTAATTCTCTGTTGATCCATCTTTGTGGGAGAAATCTCTGGCAGTCTATTTTTTCAGGTCGACAAAGCCCTTTGCCTTCCCTCCACTTCCTGTCACTCAGATGCTAATTCTATCTGGGTCTTGTAGGCCTTTACGGTTGTTCCTGTGTGCTCACGTGGTGAGGTTGTGGTGTTTTGTCCTAGATGTTGTCCAAAGGTTTTTGGTTTTGCTCTTCTTGTTTTGGCCTGTCTGGTCTGTTTTTATGGATGAATTAAGGGAGATTCCAAAACTACACTACCACTGCCAGAACTTTACTATAATCCTTTTTTTTTTTTCTTTAAACTGCCATTTCCAGCCCATTAAATTAATTCATGAACTTCTGAAGGGTGGGGATCTGCAGTTTGAAAAGCAAGAGTCTATGTAGTCCATGAATCATGGAATTTATTAAAATACTGTACCTGCATACCGATTATTGTGCTTGTGTGCATCTCTCTTTGGTGATGTGCTATTCACTCCCCTCCCCTCTCCCATTCTCATCAATCTGATTTCCAAAAAAATCTAGAAAACCTGCTTTAGAACGTGTCCATAGATTAAACAAGATCAACAGGATGTACACCTCAACTATATTGTTTTACAAACCCATTAATCTCCACAGTGTCTCTTTTATGGAACATTTTTTTTGTTTTTATTGAATAAATGCTGCTTTACATTGAGGGATGCTAAAAGATGTTAAAATAAATATTATTATATTTGTTTTTATTGTATTTATTATAAGAATGCTCTTACATTATTATGTCCTCTTAACAAGTATCTGTCGGAAAAATTTCTCTCATGTCTCAGTATCAAGAATTGTCAAGTGTCATAATTATTATTTGAACAACATAGAAGCAAATAACTTATGAGTATTTTTAGGGTATAAATAGTTAAAATACATGGCTGATTCTTAAGCTTTTAAAATTTGATTATAGACAGATATTTTCATATTGTGATATCAACATGAATACCCCTGTAAATTTGCCTGCTTTTATAGTACTATTCAGCAATATTCATTCTCTATTTATTCTTTTTTTTAAGTATAATTTTTAAAAATATTTATTTATTTATCTTGGCTACACCAGGTCTTAGTTGTGGCATGTGGGATCTAGTTCCCCGACCAAGGATCAAACCCAGGCCCACTGCATTGGGAGCATGGAGTCTTACCCACTGGACCACCAGGGAAGTCCCCTTCACTTATTCTTTTTCTTGCCTACTTGTGAGACTCTTTTGCCTGTTGCTGATAATATAATAAAAACCTTGCAATGAAGTACTAAAACATAGGTAGATGATGTACTAGCTTCCTGACCTGATGAAATGTCTTTATATTTTCAATTATGACAAATCTTGGCTTTTCATCATCTCAAACAATAGAATGAACATACTTTCACTTTTCTTAGTTGCAGTATTTCCTAGAAATAGGAATCTTTTTTAGAGATAGTTGTATATTTCTTAACATTCTTTACAGGGCAATGTTTCTATCTCACTGCCTTTAAGATGCTGAGATTTCAGATTGTTTGGTTCTCTTCTGAGTAGAAATACTTCTCCATTGATTTTAACTTGAGCCAGTGAAAGTATTATTCCAATAAATATAAACAAAGTTGAAATTTTGTGTCCTTTTAAGAATATTATTGCAATCTTCCTTTCCAATTACATCCTTTAAAGAACAAGGGGATATGTAAATGTGGAGTTTCAATTTCTTTTTGAGGTGTTTTGGGCCCTTGGGGGAAATTTAGGGCATGAAAATATGAAACAATTTATTCTTTCATCAGAAAAGTTACAGGAATTCCCCATTCTGTGAAAGAATGCATTTTCCTTTTAGACTGATCTGAACCATGTAAAGAGATACCTTGAAAAGTCTGATGGTCGCTATGTACCACTAAAGAGTGCCATCATGGCGTCAGTGTAAATATCTTTATCTTTTTTTCTTCCAGTTTTATTGAGATACAATTGACATACAGCACTGTGTAAGTTTAAGGTGTTCAGCACGATGATTTGACTTAAATACATTATAAAATAATTATTACAATAAGTTTAGTGAACATTCATCATCTCATATAGAAACAAAATTAAAGAAATAAAAAAATGTTTGTGATGAGGGCTCCTAGGATTTACTCTCATATATAACATACAACTGTGTTAATTATATTTGTCATGTTGTATACTACATCTTGGTACTTATTTATCTTGTAACTGAAAGTAACAGCCTTCATCCAATTCACTCTCCCCCCATCGCCGCCTCTGGTAACCACAAATCTGCATAAATATCTTTAAAAGTTTTTTTCGGGGGAGGGGGAGGGCTCAGAAAATCACCATACTATTTTTATTATCAGTATGAAATCTCAATATATAGTAAAGTAGAACTAGGCATTGCCTATACATAAGCCAGATCTACTTTAGTCAAATAACTAATTCAACCGTTTGACAAGATTTAACCAGTTCTTAACCCTTATCAAAATACATTTGGAGACCACACCCAGAGCCCAGGTATGGATCTCTAAGACCTTTCCACACAATAATGGCTCCTTGGAGAAATGGCTGATTCCTAGAAGGAAACAAGGTAACTATAAGATGAGACAGTAATAAAAAATCTTTATGCTACCTTTATGCTGTAAGGTAAGAAAGAACAAAACAACCACCACACAACAACAACAAAAAAAAAAAAAAAAGAAAAGAAAGGAAGGAAGGAAGGAAAAAAGTACATATGTTACAGCAGGAAGCAAAGAAATAGGTGAGGGAGATTAAGAGGTACAAACTTTCAGCTGCAAAATAAATGACTCATGGGTATGAAATGTACAGCCAGGGGAATATAGTCAATAACTGTGTAATATCTTTGGGTAGTGACATATTGTAACTAGACTTATCCCTGTGATCATTTTGAAATGTATAGAAATATCAAAACACTATGTTTTGTATCAGGAGCTAATATAGTGTTGTAGGTCAATTATCCTTCACAAACAAACAAACTCATGGAAAAAGAGATCAGATTTGTGGTTACTAGAACTGGGGGGCCAGGAGGCGGGCAGTAATTGGATGAAGGCAGTCAAAAGGTACAAACTTCCAGTTAGAAGATACATAAGTACGATGGATGTAATGTACAACATGATAAATATTAATTAATACTGCTGTATGTTATATATGAAAGTTGTTGAGTTGTCATCACAAAAAGTTTTTTCTATTTCTTTAATTTTGTATTTCTTTAATTTGTATTTGTATGAGATGACTGATGTTCACTAAACTTATTGTGATAATCATTTTATGATGTATTTAAGTGAAATAATTATTCTTAAATTTATACAGTGCTATATGTCAATTATGTCTCAATAAAATACTGAGGGTCGAGTTGTAAATGTGGAGGGAATGCTGGAGTTGAGAAATCAGCTTTTGCAACCACCACAGTAGAGATCTGAAGAGGAAAGAATCGTAAGTAGATACTAAGTCTAGAGGATCAGCATATTTGCATAGTCTTAAAGAGTCTCCTCCAAAACTTTTTCTCAGTTACATGGGAAAAATTAGTAATTGCACAGTTGAGAAATCAGAGGACACCTTGACTCGTGACCAAAAGTATTATCATCAGTGAAGAACAGACGGACATTGTATGCCCCCTAAGAGGATACAACATCACCAATGCAGTACTCTAACTGGAAATGCACACCCTGAGTCTAATCGTGAGGAAATATCAGACAAATCTAAAATGAGAAATGGTCTACTGGAAAAAAGAAGACCCAATTCTTTAAAAGTGTCAATGTCACGAGAGACAAAGAAAAGCTAAGGAAATGTTCCATTTCCAGTCTTCCTGAAGAAGGCTAATGAGGCTTAACAACTCAATGCTGTATCTGACTCTAGTTCAGATTCTATACTAAAGGAGAAAATATTATAAAGTACATTACTGTGTCAATTGACAAAACTGGAAGAATGATGGTTGACTAAACAAAAGTAATTTATCTGTTAATTGCTGAAGTTAGTCATTGTACTGTGATTCAGTAAGACGATATCCCTATTCAATGCAGGAAATTCGCACTGAGACACTTAAGGGAAAGTGTCATGAAGTATATTTTTTACCCTCAAATGTTTCAGAAGAGACACACACACCCCCACGCACACATTTACATATATGTATACACAGATCTAATTATAAAGCAAATGGGATAAACTTTTAACAATATATGAAAGGGTATATAGATTTTTTTTACTGTTCTCACTTTTGCAATTTTTCATAAGTTTGAAATTATTTCCAAATAAAAAGTTGAAAATCTATTTATATCATAAAGTTATTTTAAAATTTTAATGCTAAAAATTATTTTAATGATATAAAAGTTTAGACAAAAATGAAGCTTCTTATATTAAATAATTCAAAATCTGAAAAGAGTTAGCATGTAACATTCTGCTTAGGAAGTATTACATTTTATTGATTTAAAAATGTTATTTTTAGTATGATGTGTCTTTACGTATTTACTTATTGTCTGAAAGACACTGATTTAAGGATAGATGGATCAATAGATCAATTGATATATAATATTTTAAGGAAATTCATAAAAAATTTTTAATTATAGCTTCTCTTGGAGAACTAGTAATAAGATGATATTTTTAAGGACAATTTAAAAAATCAATAAAAACCTCACTTTTTCACTTTACTTCACTTTTTTTTCAGTTTTTCACTATTTATTTCACTTTTTTCAAATTATTTACTGTTACCTCATGAATATAGTTAATATAACAGCTCTTATCTTAACCAAACACAGGGCTGATAGTTATAAAGTTTTTGAAACACAACCTTTTTCTCCCATAGACACAAGATTCCCTTATCAGTTGTAACAAATACCTCTTCTGTTCATTGATATTCAGTTAATAAGTGAATGTTTCTGTTCCATAATTTACATAAGACGATTTCAGTGGACTTTGCTAAATGACACACTGTGCTGACCCAAAGATGAAAGCCTGGATGTTGTTCTTGCTCGGAGAATGTGAAAAATGATGAGCAATTCTAAACTCGTTCCATTTAATTTTCAACAGACATCTAAAGTATAGTTGGCAGCGAGATTTTTGAAACCTATGTCAACAGTGGATAAGCCCTTTAAACTCTAAGTTAGCCTACATCCCCAACATTGATGTTTTAAGGGGTAGTCATCTGACAGTACGATTGGTAAGCAAAATAATGGATTAATAACTTTGTATTATTTATTTACAGTTGTTATCAATCTGAAATCTGTTAATAAAAGCAAATAGCACACATTTGTAGTAAACGAAACCTCTTTTTTATTTATGAAATTATATAACGAAAAGACCCTTAACACTATACATACACATAGTGAACTTTGTACAAAAATGCTAACTAATTGAATTTAATTAGATTATCATAAAGAAATTAGTAATAGTTGAAGCTATTTAATAGTTGAAGTAATAGGTGAAGCTACCAATTCCTTGAATGTATCTTGAAACCGAATCTACCTTGTATAGCTAAAATTTGAAGCTATATCTCTATAGCCCAAAGAGTTAGATAATTCAATAAGTAACTCAAATATATAAATTGTTGTCTGCTTTGTTCTAAACAACTAGATTCAGTATTTATAAATATACAAATAATTGACAACCATTTTCAGTTTCCTTCTGTACATTAGATCCTCAGATCTTATTCATCTTATTGTTGAATGTCTGTGCTGTTTGACCAACATCTACCCGTTTTCTCTTCCTTCCACTTGTTGTCAACCACCATTCTACTCTCTGTTTCTATGAGTTTGACTTTGTTTTTTAGATTCCAAACATAAGTGATACTGTTTTTCTGTCTGGCTTAGCCTAATGTCTTCTATGTTCATCCATGTTGTCACAAATGGCACTATTTCTTTCTTTTTTATGGCTGAATAAAGTTCCATTACATATATGATGAAATATAATGTGATATGTATCTCACATTTTCTTTATCCATTCATCCGTCAACAAGCTTAGGTTGTTTCCATGTCATGGTTATTGTGACTAATGCTGCACTGAATATAGGAGTGCAGATATCTCATTGAGATAATGATTTTATTTCCTTTATATGTATATCCAGAAGGGGGATTACTGTATCCTATGGTAATTCTAATTTTAATTTTTTGAAGACCCTCCATACTGTTTGCATAATAGCTATACCAATTTACATTTTTGCTAACAGTGCACAAGGGTTCCCTTTTCTCCATATCCTTGCCAATATTTGTTTTCTTGACTTTTTGATAACAGCCATCCTAACAGGTGTCAGGTAATATCTCATTGTGGTTTTTTTTTTTTTTTTTTATTAATTAATTTATTTATTTAGGCTGTGTTGGGTCTTTGTTTCTGTGTGAGGGCTTTCTCTAGTTTTGGCAAGCGGGGGTCACTCTTCATCGCGGTGCGCGGGTCTCTCACTATTGCGGCCTCAATTGTTGCGGAGCACAGGCTCCAGACGCACAGGCTCAGTAGTTGTGGCTCACGGGCCCAGTTGCTCCGCGGCATGTGGGATCCTCCCAGATCAGGGCTCGAACCCGTGTCCCCTGCATTAGCAGGCAGGTTCTCAACCACTGTGCCACCAGGGAAGCCCCTCATTGTGGTTTTGATTTCCATTTCCCTGATGATTAATGATCTTGAGCATATTTTTGTGTACTTGTTGGCCATTTGTATATCTTCTTTGGAAAAATGTCTATTCAGGTCCTCTGCCTATTTTCCAATCAGATTATTGGGGGTTTTTTGTTTGTTTGTTTTTGTGCTACTAAGTTGTATGAGTTCCTCATAAATTTTAGATATTAACCACGATCAGATAAATGGTTTGCAAATATTTTCTCCTATTCTTTAGGTTGCCTTTTCATTTTGTTGATTGTTTCTTTTGCTGTGAAGAAGCTTTTTAGTTTGATGTAGTCCCTCTTGTTGGTTTTTCATTTGTTGCTTGTGCTTTTGGTGGCATATCCAAAAAATTCCTGCAAGACAATGTCAAGGAACTTTTACCCCACATTTTCTTCAAGGATTTGTATGGTTTCAGGTTTTACATACGTCTTTAACCTATTTCATATTAATTTTTTGGAGTGGTATAAGATAGGGGTCCAGTTTCATTTTTTTGCATGTGAATACCCAGGTTTCCCAGAACCACTTATTGAAGAGACTATCCTTTCCCCATTGTGTGTTCTTGCACCCTTTTCAAAATTAGTTGACCATATTTGTGTGAGTTTAGGTCTGGGCTCTCTATTCTGTTCCACTGGTCTATGTGTCTATTTTTATGTCAGTACCATACTGTTTGGATTACTATGGCTTTGTAGTATAGTTTGAAATCAGCAATTGTGATGCTTATAGTTTTCTTCTTTCTCAAGATTGCTTTGGATATTTGGATTGATCTTCCCTGAGATCTGATCCTTTCTGTATAGTTATTCTCCATTTTTTTGCTCCATTGTGTTGCAGTAGGCCCCTAGGTAGACTCTTGAGCCTTCCCAGGGCTACTTTTGTTTGTGGGTAGCTGTTTAATTTGTGTGTGTGTGTGTGTGTGTGTGTGTGTGTGTGTGTGTGTGCAAGAGGATGAAGGCTAATATATCCTACTCTACCATCTACCATCTTACTGAAGTCACTCTTGGGTAATGTTGTAAAGATTGGATAGTTGTTAAAAGTTCCAAAGATAGATAGATATATAGATATTATTTTTATTATGGTGTCTAATATATTATAATTATTATATATAAAACATTGATATGTATATGTAATGGGTTCACACATTCATTTAAAAATTTGGATTAAACATCTACTATGTGCCATCACATTGTTAAAAAGTAATAACTGTGAAGAAAATAGGAAGGAAAAGCTAATAGGTAAATTCTAGAACACTTAAAGGAGCATCTCTATGGAGGAGTTCCAGAGACCATGATTTCTGGAAACATTCTGCAATTGACATTTGATAGATTGACCCAAACAAAATGATAAATGCCCTCTAGTGGAGGATATAGGTTTACCATATCTGATCTAAGTCCAGCCTGCTTCCTTAGGGCACACTTCAGGGCTGAGTTTTGGCCTAGGGAGGATACTGTTTAGGGGTGACAGGGGATGGTGTGTATGAAGAAGGCAGAAAGCAGCAACTTTTTTAGAGGAAACACTCACATTGTTTCTCCTTAGTAACTTTATCTCAAAATTGCACTTACATTTTGGAAATTTTCCTTACTTCTGAGTACTTTGTTTTCACATTTTGAAGATAGAAAATCATGAGAAATTTCAGACTGGAAGGAAGAATGTGAACCTTTGACCATAGGCTTCCATCAGTGTTTAAAATTATGCATATTTCTATTTCTGCTACTTATAAATTGTTCAGGCATAGAGAATATTATCTTAATATTCACAGAAAAGTCAGGTTGTTTTCTTTATCTCCTATTTGGGTCATTCATTTATTCATTCATTCAATGTTTAAAAACCAAAAGAGTTGCAATCAGCACAGTTAATTAGTTTCCTCATCAATCTATACTTGTGAGGAAAATCAGTCAGTACGTTATTTTTCATCTTTTCTTATTTTTGACTTTGTTTATTCAAAAAATCGTTCTTTAGGGTCTTCCCTGGTGTGCAGTGGTTAGGAATCAGCCTGCCAGTGCAGGCGACATGGGTTTGATCCCTGGTCTGGGGAGATCCCACATGCCGCGGAGCAACTAAGCCCGCGAGCCACAACTACTGAGCCCACGTGCTACAGCTACAGAAGCCCGAGTGCCTAGAGCCTGTGCCCCGCAAGAAGAGAAGCCACTGCAATAAGAAGCCCGTACACCACAACAGAGTGGCCCGCACTCACTGCAACTACAGAAAGCCCGTGGGCAGCAACAAAGACCCAGTGCAGCCAAAAATAAATTAATTAATTTAAAAAAAAGTCTTTTTTTAGTGCCTACTATGTGCTTCATGGAGTAGAGGGCAGAAAGAGGAATAAGCTAAACTCTTTGTATATAAGAGTGCATTATTTATGAATGCAACTTCCTGGCTCAATTTGTATAATAATGCTATAAAACACTGTATGGTTCTTATAAATTTGGAAATCATCATTGTTTTTAATAGTTTACAATGCTATATAAGCAAAGCTGTGATATGTTGATGAAAATATATATTAACATACATTATTAATAGTTCAACTCACTAGTGGTCAAAGTTCAGAATCACATGGAGGGCTTGTTAAAATATATTGTGACCTCACACCCAGAGTTTCTGATTCAGTGCATCTGGGGTGAGATCTAATACTTTGTGATTCTAACAAGTTCCCAGAAGCTGCTGATGCTATTGGTACCAGAAACACACTTTGATTTAAATGAAGGCTCCACAAACTAAAAGGCATAGGCTAAATCCAGCCACCACCTGGATTCTTTTAATAAATAAAGCTTTATTGAAACACAGCCACTCCCACGGCTATTGTGTACAGTTGCTCTTATGCTACTGTGTCAACATAACATAGTTGTGACAGAAGAGACCTTATGAACTGCAAAGTCTAAAATATTTGCTATCTGGCTTTTTACAGGAAAAAAAAACAAAAATACTGACCCCTTATTTAAATGATCACTGTGTTATCGTCTGGTATTCTCACTTAACACTATTCCTATGACTTTTAGTTGAATGTTAATCACAAATCCAAAGCAAAAATTACTTGCTTAAAGCTGTTTTGGGGTATGTACTATGCAGTTTTTAAGGATTTAACAAGTTCCAGAAAGTGTTGACTGAAAAGTAAAATAGAAATTCCTTTTCACTCCCCCAGAGTGTGACTTTGCCAGTAAGAAAAGCAGAACAAACTGCAGTGTAAAGGGTAAATTAGTTTGATGACCAGACCTAACTTTTACTCTAATTTTGGTTCCCAGTTTTCCATAGTGAGTATGTTCATTTTGTTTAATAAAATGTATTTTACAATAAATTATGAAAGGAAAAAATTGTCCTTTAAAATAGAAACAACAGTTTCAGTTTTGCAATTTTTTTAATATCATTTTTTGCCTATTTTTTCAAAACAAAGAGATCTTTCAATATATTTTCCACTGGATCATAAATACAAATGTGAAAGTAATAAAATTACAAATGATAATATGTTATGCAGTGGAGGCTAACACAACACTGTAAAGCAACCATACGCCAATAAAAATAAAATAAAAAAATAATAAAACGGCATCAAACTTTACATCACTGAGGATTGAAAGAGGCCTAACACTGTCGCTACCGCTTTCCCCAGTGAACCTGATTGTATACAATATCAGAACTGTAAATGAGCACAACATACGCATGCCTATTTGAAGCATAACTCATTATTTGAGATGAAAATAAGGCTAGACCCTATCGTCCTGTTATGGACTGAATCGTGTCACCTCAAAATTCGTGTTGCAACCCTAACCTCAAATATAACTGCATTTGGATTTAGGGCCTTTATGGAGATAATTAAGGTTAAAAGAGATCATAAAAGTAGGCTCCTATCTATTAGGGCTGGTGTCTCTATAAGCAGAGGAAGAGACACTAAAGATCTCTCTCTTTATTTGAGCTGATGGACAGAGAAAAGGACATGTGAGGACACAGTGAGAAGGCTGTTGTCTGTAAGCCAGGAAGAGAAGCCTCACCAGAAACCAACCTTGCTCTACCTTGATCTTGGACTTCTAGCCTTTAGAATTGTGAGAAAATAAATGTCTGCTGTTTAAACTACCCTGTCTGTGGTATTTTGTTATGGCAGCCTGAACAGACTAATACATGTCTCTTGTGCAAAAAGACCTTAGCAATAATCAAACACCATCATTCTTGTAAATATATTTGAACCATCAATCTTGCAAAGGTATTTGAAAACAAATCACAAATATTTTAAAGGAAAGGTACTAGAATTTCTATAGCAAAATAGAGAAAAACTAAACAGAAGAGAGAGTTTAGCTAGGAGGAGTAGAAGAAATAGACAAATAAGAAAATAACATGACAAAGATATCCTTCTTGCCTTAAGGGATGGGAATTTACTAGAGGAGACAGATACAGAGAATTAATTGTAATACAGTAGAATAGCGTATTAGTATTCTGTTGTTGCCATGAGAAGTTACCAGGGACTTAGCAGTTTAAAACAAAACTTATTAACTCACAGCTTGATAGATCAGAAGTCCAATATGCAACTCGCCAGGCTAAAATCAAGGCATTGGGAAGCTGCATTCCTTACTGGAGGCTCTGGGAAAGAATTTGCTTCCAAACTGATTCCAGTTGTTGGGAATATTCAGTTCTAGGTGGCCAGAGGGCTGAAATTCTTTTCCTTGCTGGCTGGTGGTGGGGGCCATTCTCAGCTTCTAAAGACAACATGAATTCCCAGACTTACTGTCCCCCTCATTGTTAAAGCCAGCAAAGGCAGGTCAGGTCCTTCTTATGCTCTGATTCTCTCTGACCTCCCTGTCTGTTTCATCTCTCCTGCTCTCTTCTTCTCCGTTTTTCTTTGGCGTTTAAGATCTCAGAGGTGATTACCTTGGGCTCACCCTATCTTAAAGTCAGCTGATTACTAACCTTCATTCTATCTGCAGCATTCCTTCATAGCAGAACCTAGAGTAGTGTTTGAATAACCTGCTGATGGGAATCTTGGGAGAGGACACCTTCAGAGACAATGTCTGTGGTTATGTTACATGTAGGGTACGTTCAGAACTCTGCACCAGGATTTCTAATGCCTTCACTTGAGAGCAGTGAAATTGTCATCGCGGTGCCCGTCACTTATACCAGTCTTTTTACCACCACTGCAGTGATTGTCTTCAGCACCATAACTCCTGTCACAGGAGGGTATTTAGACAAAGCTCCTTTTAGCTTTACTCTTTCCTTTGCAGCCTCCTTGTCCTAGGACTCAGGTGGGAGTCCTTGGGCATTTGGCCAGAGAGGAATCTGATATAAAATTACTGTGCAGAACGTTTCCCTCTGACGACAATCTTTTATCCTTGAAACAGTCTCATATACACCTACATTTTCTCTCCTAAGGATGAATTCTTCTTCAGAAAGATCCTTGGACTCTCACGGAAATAGATTCCTACCTCCTAGGACCTATAGGTTTGACCAGATATGCCCAAGTCTTAGGATAAAGATAGATTAGGTTAAAACTGAAGTCCTTGCTAGACCATGCTGCAAAAATGTACACTGGAACATCTGTTTTCCTTAGGTTTGGGGTACAATTTGTTCAGACTCCCCAGTTCATGCTCTGTGAGAATTCAAAGCCCTCCCCATGATTTCCACAAACTCCTCTCCAGCATATTTCCTCGTGGTCTTCTCTCCCCCTTCTCTACCTTTGCATATTTATCAGTTAGGATTTTCTTTTAGCAGCGTGTAACAGGAATGCAACAGCAATGGCTCAAACAAATAGGGGATTCTTTTTCTCAGTCTGGCTTCACAATGTCATCATTTTCCTGGGCTCTCTTCTTCTTTCTGTTCCTCCACCCTCAGTGTAGGGCCAAGGCTCTTATCCTCCTGGATGCAGATGGCTGCTTCACGTTCATTCTCCTGACCACACTTCCAGTAGGAAAAAGAGGAGACAAAGAGTCACCTTTATTAGGAAACCCAAATCCCCAGCTGTCCTCCAGCTACATTTGTTAATTAAGAAAAGCAAGGGTACGGCTGTTGGACAGGTATTAGCACTGGCTGCTACAGTGAGTACCTTCTCACTTCTGATTTCACGCAACTCAAGCAAACAGTCTTGCCATTCACCAGTTCCTACTAAAGATCACTCCACAGCAAATCATTTCAAGAGTTTAATCATTTTCCTGAAGAGCTGAGATGTCATTGAGAATGGTGCAGTTTCTCAAATGTCTTCCTAGCTCCACCTGTTACTCTTTCTTACTCCTCATTTCACAGGAAGAGGGTCAGGCCATAAGTGCAGAATTCCTGAGACGAATGCCTCTGCCAGTCATTAATAGAGTAATCTCCCCACTCTGCTGCATACACGATGCTCTGATGTAAAAATACATACTGTAACAAGAAGAAAATATTCATGCTCTAAATTTACATCGTCAAAATAATATTGTTTCCCACATTCACAGGATTGCAATCTCCAGAAAGTCAATACCACAACCCATGTGGAGAGAAACTGCTGTGAGGAACCACAGTTTCAGAACTATTCTTCTGAACTTAAATAAATTGTTAAAACTCAGTAGGGTTGTAGCAGCGTGATAGTACAGAGTCTGAAGCTATTTCATTAGAAGTTAGGAGACCGAGTCCTGCTTTTTTTGCTGTGACACTAAGAATGATTGCTGTAAGAAGCTGGAAGAGTCCTGTTTTGATCCCCATGTCCCCATCTGTAAAATGGAGTTGGTCAGAATGACCTCTAAGGTCCCAAAAGGTTCTGAATTGTGAGGGGAAAAAAGCTTGTAATCAGCCATTGTTTTAACAGAAAGGAGGAATATATATATATATAAAAAGAAGATGGGAACTATAAGAAAAAGAAGCCATAGAGAAAAGGCAGGGAAGGAGAGGCAAGGAAGGTAGGAGAGAAAGAATGAGGGGAGTTGGAGAACATCTAACCTGGTCAGGCAGACAATTATGATCTAAGAGTAGGTGGGATGAAGGGAAAATACAACTACCTCGTACTCCACTTTTGGCTGTGGTGAGGCAGTCAGTTCTGTCTTGTTTGTAAAGCAGCAGTAAAAGCTCAGTTCCCTCACTTTCATTTCTGTGCCATATTATATGCTGTTCCCTCAGCATGAAGACACTAGTTCATATCAAAGCATTCCTATTTCCATCACTGTGCCTGGCTTATACCTAGCCATCCTTCCAAGCTTGACATAGGAAATATCATATTTGCAGGGGAGCTTTCAATCTTTTGCCTATCCCCTAACTTTATACGTATTTTGACTTACGTGTTTTTCCTATGGGCTCTTATATTTCCTGTGTTTTCTTCTATCAGATGTATGTTTATATTCAGGTGTAATTATTTATTCATTTTGTGAGGCGCTAAGTCAGCAGGGTTTATTGAGTAGATACTATGAGAGAAAGCACTGTGATAGGTAATAGGGTCAAAGATGAGTAAGACAGTGGTGCTTTCAAGGACTGAATAAGACAACCAGGGGAAATCACTTAAAGGGAAAAGATAAATGCTGTAAGATATGCACACAAATCCATGAGAGCAAAGAGGAGAGGTATCTAAATAAAACTGAAGGAATCAGAGATGGCTTTCCAGAAAAGACTCCTACGTTTAGACCTGAAGACAAATAATTATCTAGCAAAAAATTGATGTACAAGTAGGCACGCCAAGGAGAGGGCACTGCATAGGCAAAGGAAGAGAGAGAACTGTGGTACAGCTGAGGCTGTGAGAAATCAGTGTGCCTGCAGGAGAGGGTTGTCCTGGTGATGGTGAGCAAAGGATGTTCATGACCATCCTGGGTACCAAGTTCAAGTTCAAACCCACGAAAGCCATGGAGAGGTTTTAGGTAGGGGTTTGACATGATCATTCACACATGGATGCCACAGAAATACTTTTGTTTTTCTTCTGAAGTGCTGATTTAAAAAAACATACTGAATCGTAATCATGTATTTCTTCTATCTTGCCTAGTAGACTATAAATTTTTTTGAGGGCAGGGATGATGTTTTTCTGGCATCTCTTCACCTAGCAAGGCTTCTGCACATAGTAGGTAGGCATTTACTAAATATCTGTTGAATGAATGAATAAATGAAAAAAATGAGTAGGGGATGTCATATGGAAAGAAAAGTGAGCTCGTTAAATGCATCCAGAGATGCTGTTAAATTGCAAACAGAATGGAAAATACTTCGATCTCTCTAAAAGCTAGGCTAATACCTCTTGACCCTGATGCTGCAGTGACTTGAAACCCAGAGCTATTTTTCAATGTCTTAAATCTTGAAAGTAAAAATACCTTTTTCAAGATGATGAATTGATATTGTTAACAAATTTAGAGAAGAGACAGACATGAATTCCTAAAAGGTATTTACGTCCTCATGCTAATATAATACGTAAATATGCAGCGTAAGCAATATTTAACAGTAAACTATAATGTTAATGACATGATTTTTAATGAAGAAAAAAAATCCTTGGCTTGGTCATGGGCATTTTGTGAGGTAATATTTATAGCTACCTTTTATTTTACATTTAGATTTCCAAATTTTAAACCAGCAACACTACCCATCCAGTGCCACTTGTAGGATGGTTTCTGGGAGTAAGTAGTAACCAGCTTCCGTATTTATAATTTCAGCCATATTCCAGGAAGAGTAAATGCGTGCAAAAATAATAAGTGGAAAATTGCTGTTTTCTTTCTTAAATAACCATGTCAATGAGAAGCCTAGTTATTCAAGACCCTGAATCTATAACTAAGATCAAACCACATATTTGGTGTCATAGAATCTTAAACTACAGGCCTAATTCTTAGAAAATAAATAATTTCAAGGTAACTGGTCTTGCAAACTCACACCTATAAAATACAACAATTTTATATGTGGTTTTAATCTTTATTGCGAAGACCTTCAAATGCTTTATGGACAGATTAATCCTCATAACCTCTATATGGGAGATGGCAAGTATTGTCTTCATCTTATGGAGTGAAAAATTGAGTCATCTAAAGGTCTTGGCTTGTATCCAGTAAGCAAACTGGAACGTGAAGGGGAAGAAGAAAAGCACCTTAAATCTGCTGCCTCTTGGTTTAGAGCTTCAGTCACTAAAGTTTGGCAGCCGTCTCACTGGTAAATTACAAAATTTATTCCCTCCTGAAATTCAGTCTTGGCAGATGTTTCCTCTGCCTACGGAAGAAACACTTTTTCTCCTCCTAGGATTTTCCCTAGTAGAATTTGAAAATGCTGTTGGTAAAAGAGCAACTTTGTTGGTTTTTTTAAAAGTTAAATGTCTATCATTTAACAAAGCTTATATTTAAAAAACCCACTTTTCATGCTTCAAGCTAATATTTTTTAATTTAAAAATTGACTATATTTGTTAAAATGTCCAATAAATATATCATTCATTCATATAAAACTTTAAATGGGATATATGTGTGGCATAAAGATAAAAGTATGATGTAAAAAATAGTAAAACCAACACCAATGTACCCACAATCCAGCTTAAGGGATACATTACCAGTAACTGGGAAGCTCTCTTTCTATATCACAAAGGGGTATCTATGAATGTTGTATTTATCATTTCTTTGATTTTATTTATAGCCTTACCACATGTGAACATATTCCTTAAACAAAATCAACAATATTGTTGAGTTTTGCCTGTTTTTGAGGTCTATATAAATGGAATTATACTGTATGTATTCTTTTGTGATTTACTTCTTATATCATTTTAACTCCAGTATTTAATCCCATTCTGTTTATACCACAATTTATTTTTCCATTTATGTGTCAATGGACTTTTCTGCATATGTATATATATATATATATATACATACATATATATGTGTATATATATATATATATATATATATACACACACACACACACACATATACATATATAGTGCCATTACAGACAATGCTGCTATGGAAATTCCTGGTGGTAACTCTTGTCTTAGTTTGAGATCCTCCGAGAGCAGAACTCGATCTACTGTATACAGATAGTTTATTTGGTAAGTGGTCTTAGGAAGCAAGAGTAAAGATGAGTTTGTGAACGATGATCATTAATTCTTATTTAAACAGTTGGTAGAATGTGAATTGTGAACAGATCTCGTTTCAAAGTCTCTGTCTTGACAATTTGACTATGATGTGTCTAGGTGTGGGTCTCTGAGTTTATCCTCCTTTGAGTTTGTTGAGATTCTTGTAAATAATGTACTTATTTACAAGTGTATTTTCTCTATCAAAATGTGAGCTCTTAAAAGGAGGGTTGTGGCCATATAATTTCTTTATCTCTAGCATTTGCTGTCTAGAACAGTAAGTGCTTTGTTACATTTGAATTAATTAATGTGAAGAAGGTTCATATCCAAATACTATGTACCATGCAAACACAGCTAGACGTAGTAGATCCTCTGGGGTATTTTTACACCACTTAAAGAAATGGATGCTTTTCATTACACGAAATTAGTTTTAGAATAAATAGAAATAGCATGAATTTCTTGATTTATTCTACAATAAATCTTATCCTATAAGACAGCATAGTGCAGTGGTCAGAGCACCAGCTTCTGAATAAGCCAGCCTGAGTTCAAATTCTTACTCTGTCACTTATTAATTGTGTAGCTTTGGGCCAGCGGCCAGCTATAGGCTTAAATTTCATCTGCTGTAAAATAAGGAGGGGTTGCTGTAAGTATGAAATGACATACAAGTAGATGGAAAACAATTGGCATAGTTCTAGACACATAGGAAGCACTCAATAAATTGTATCATTAATAAAATGGTTACATATATACATAATATGTGTAAAATAGATAACAAATAAGAACCTGTTGTATAAAAAATAAATAAAATAAAATTCAAAAAAAAAAGTAAAAAAATAAATAAATAAAATGATTAGGATTCCACTATAGAGAAAACCATAGATCAGTCTCATCAATGTACATAGACATAAAATTCTTAAATAAAATGCCATTTCATATGATTTTTTAAAAAGATTTTTTTGATGTGGACCATTTTTAAAAGTCTTTATTGAGTTTGTTACAATATTGCTTCTGTTTTATGTTTTTTGGCCGCAAGGCATGTAGGATCTTAGCTCCCTGATCAAGGGCCCAACCTGCACCCCCTGCATTGGAAGATGAAGTTTTAACCATTGGACTGCCAGGGGAGTCCCCTCATATGATTTAATAAGCAAAAATATTTTCTTATGACCAAATAAATCTTTCCCAGAACTAAAGAATACTGCAACATATGGGATTCTAATAATAGAACAAATATCTTTGCTTCTGATCTTCCCTCTATATTTGATATGATGTTGATAGAACTGCCAGATGATTTCTCCTAAAATATAATACTCATTGCTTCATTAATCTGTAAGGATTTTTTCTCCAGTGTATTTGCATTATCTATAGAATAAAACGCTTAACTTGAATTCAAGCCCCACATCTATCTATATTCTGGTCCTCACCTTTAAGTTTTTCTTCTGATATATTCCCATGCTACCATTAGGCCAGAAATAAAGTGGGTCACCCTTCTCTTTCCAAATGTCTCATGCTTTTCTATCTCTTTGCTTTTGTTCATGTCATATCATCCGCCCCCAAAACTGTAACTCACACTCTTTCCTTTGGATCATTCTTCTAAATCTGTGTATAACAGTCATATAACAATCATATTTTGTGTGAATTTTTCTTACTTTTGTAGTTATTGTGCATTTAATGCTATTATTACTTAAAGGACTTTTAATTTTTTTTAACTAGACTTCAGTCTTCTATAGGAGAAGAGTCTAGTTTCTTTTGCAGACCCTATGTGCAATGCTTTTGGTTACTAAGGAAATATGTGTTGATTTTTAAACCATCTTTACAAATCACACTTTGTAAAAGTTCAGTCTTAGCTTGTAATCTTTTCCAGTTATGGAGAAACCACTTCACTTCACTTTTCAGGAAGCTTAATGTGATGTGCTCTGATCCAATGCATCTGTTTGAAGTTCTATTCTAACACAAACTTAAAATTTTAAACTGTATGCTGGTTCACAAGGTGAGTTTATCAAGGAACAGATGTGTCTGTTTCACGGTGCGATAGTTGCCGTAGAAACAAATGAATGGGGCTAAATTATTAATTTGGTGATTTTAGGGTGGAAGAATGAAGACGTTTAGAGTGAGAATATTCTATGTAATGTAAATATAGAACAGCAATTGCAGGAGAGAAAATTTGATTGGAGGAGAACAATCGTTGAGATTCTATGGTCTTTCTCTTCTGGACAGTGTAGGAAGACTGGAGAGAGTGGACTGCCAATGAGATTATGCTTTTGACATCTACCAACCATTCTCCATGAGGAGTTGTTTTTGTTTGTATTATGCAGGACTGGGAAAGAAAAAGGAAATGAGAAAACATTGTCTATCTCTTTTGAGAAAGGAAAAAACCAGCTGCTTTTGTAGCCAGAGTTCTCTAGGTAACCTGACAGAAAAAAGAATAGAAAAAAACTGTCCTGTTCTTATCAAAGGATAGAACAAGAATTCAGTAAAGCATCAATAATAATTGAGGATAAGTATAACGGACTGCTCGTGCTACCTTCAGTTTCTTTTAAAATTACTTCTTTAAAATGTACTTCGCTCAGTAATGGCTATGTTTCTCTGATATTATAAAGAATTATTTAATGTAGACATATATCACTTTGACCCTCTCTCAGTTACCTTATGTTACAGAAATGTGGATATTAGATCATGAAGATTTTAGAAGCTACCACTTATCTCATGGCAATATATTTTAAACAAAGGCAAAGACGCTGAAAAGAAATAAGCAGCTTCTTGAATATTGAACTTGTGAGCCCATATCTATTAAGTCATAATGTCGACGTTGAGCAACCATGTCAGGAAATCTATCTTATATTTAACTAGAATCCTTATATTTCAACTTTTATTTCTCAGTCTGTCAGCGAAGAACGTATCCTTTGCTGCAGTGGGATTTACCATGAAACTACTCAAGTTTAGCTTCATGGTTTCTCACTTGCATAGATTCCTTCCAAAGCCCTGGAAGAGACCCTATCATTGTGTCACATTTTTGTAAAATTTGAAAAAGTAAGATATTTTAATTGTACTTAGTTAAACTGCTATTACTTTGTATTCATAGGTACTCTCTGTCTTGCTTCCCTTTGGCGATAGATGGCGGTAGAATGGCCAGGAGCATTTTAGGGATTCAGCTGAAAGGGAAGTTGAGTGTTGGATACATTTAGTTTGAATATAGGGAACATACTTTCTTCGTGGTTCATTGTCATGTCTAAAAGTAGTTCAGTTGTTGCTACTTACCCAGTGATAGGAACTGTTTCCAGGACCATTCCTGCATGCTGCCTAGATGACCAACCAGGTGCTGTGAAATGAAGATTTAGGACCAGATGCTGTAAAATGATATAAGCTTATGCCATGGCACTTGCCGCTGGACCTATGTGGGAACTGAGGAAAATTAAGGGTTGAAGTGTATGGAGCCAAAAGCTAATCTATGGGAAATGCTTCCATTTTTCAGTCATGTAAAATTATAAGCAGGGAATTTGTTCGCACTAATATCTAATCAAATAGAGATTCTCCTTTGTCAGGAATACTTGATAGTGTGGCATATAAAATTATTAATTCATCATCTATAGTTTTCCTTTTCATTGGGAATCACACAATGGAGAATTTATCAGAATATCTGTTTGTAGGGCATAAACCTGCAAGTACTAAAAAAAAAAAGGTGTATGTGTGAAGTCACATGTTTTTGTGCATCCTAACCTCAATGATTAAAAGACAAATTTTAAAAATTGACCATACTAGAATTGTCTTTCTGTTCTGTCTCTACAAAATGATATTGGAACAATGGCATATGAAGAGACAAAATCTAGGGAGTATAAAGATGTGCCAGACAATCACTAAAAATGCTGGTTTTGAATTTTTGATGTTTGTGATATTTGTCAGTTTTTTAAAAATTATAATTTGTTTTGATTTCTTTTATCATTCTGTAAAAATGTTCTCTTGAGTACCATTTTCTTTCTTTTCTTTAAAATATGTCCCAAATTAAATATGGTTAAAATCCCATAAAATCTAGTTTTGCCTCTCTATGTTATGTAATGATAGTTAAAACTTCTAATCAATTTAGTTTAAAAAAGTCAGCTGACTCACTCAAATTTTTTAAATGTATAGAAACAGCATAAACATTCTTCATATGGTGTAAAAGTCACTCATTCTTTTTTTTCTAGGAGCTAAAATAATGAGTTCCTTTAATTTTTCTTTGTGTATTATATTTTGTACACCATCCCTGTCCAATAGAACTCTCTGTGATGATGGAAGTGTTCTACATGTATGCTGTATACTATTATAGTCTCTAGTCATATGTGGTTATTAAGCATTTAAAATGTGGTTGGTGAGACTGAGGAATTGAAATATTAATGTTATTTTATTTTAATTAATTTATATTCACCTGGACATAGCCACACAAGTCTGGTAACTCCCATAGTGGACAACACAGTTTACACTCTTTTTTTTTTTTAATTTTTAAAAATTTTATTTATTTATTTATTTTTGGCTGTGTTGGGTCTTCGTTTCTGTGCGTGGGCTTTCTCTAGTTGTGGCAAGCGGGGGCCACTCTTCACCGCGATGCACGGGCCTCTCACTGTCGCGGCCTCTCTTGTTGTGGAGCACAAGCTCCAGACGTGCAGGCTCAGTAGTTGTGGCTTACGGGCCTAGTTGCTCCGGGGCATGTGGGATCTTCCCAGACCAGGGCTTGAACCCGTGTCCCCTGCATTGGCAGGCAGATTCTCAGCCACTGCGCCACCAGGGAAGCCCCAGTTTACACTCTTAATCAACTTTGGGATTAACTGTTTGTGTCTTGTCTGCATTTCTATCTAGTCATTTAGTATAGATTGTGAGGTCTTTATGCAGTAAAGTCCTAAGTCCTGACTAACACAATATATATTATTCAGAAAGTTGTGTTTCATTTTTGAGTGATTTCTCAAATTAAATATTCTCATATTCTGACGATGCTGTGGGCATTTTTACAGGCAGGTCCTTGTTTATTATGTTTATTGTTGGCAAATGCTAGAAAGTGTAAAACCATTGTGGAAATTCCTCTTTCAAACATGCTTTTCAACATGGTGAAACAATCAATCAAAGAGTGCTTTATTTGGGGGAAAAGATGCATAAACTCCAATCAATAATGCATTCTGCTTTCCTAAAAGTTATGCTTACTAGAACGAGCTTGACAAGAGTTTGACATAGTCAACAAATGGAGACTTTCTGCTATATCAGAATGAATTTAACAGCTATAGCTAGATTATGCTCTACAAGTTTAGAGTGATACCCAAGGCCTGTCCTTGGAAGATGATTGTTTACACCCAAGAGCAATTCCTGGAATGTAACAGGAAGCTGTGCGTGACCACAGAGCTGAGCTGGATGCTTCTCCAGGCTTCCTGTTGGAGGGATGACTGTTTTTCATTCCCCTCCAGGAACAGATGAAAATCACTCTGAAAACCATACAGAAGAAAATGCTTATTTAAAACAAATATGACTTCCCTCAGATATACGATTCTTTATAGAATAATCTCCAGATAACTATTACAGCAACAGGAGTTGGAAAACTAAATAAAAACTTCAGAAAAATCAAGAGCAGTCTCGACATTGAGATCCAGTATATTGCAAAGTTACACTGAAATTCAATATTAGTATTGAAATGATTTCTCAATCTTTAGACCCACAAAAATTTACAAAGCCTACAAATTTGATTAAACACATTTTTCATTGTTACTTTCTTTGTATTTTCATGACATTCTTATGTTTTTGTCCACTCTTTTCTTGCCACTGGATTAAAAGAATACAATGAATTTTCTATTGAGTATAGTACTCTGTGTGTATATAATGCTAGATATAGGAATAAAACTGATATAAACCACCATCAGGATATTTTGTGTCCTTAAGGCAAGTGGGTGATGGCATGTGTATTTTTCAGTTTTCATTTAGAATGGACCGTAGTGCTGGGTGTACAAAAATTCAATTTGCTTAAAAACAGAAAGTCATAAAAACACAAAGTAATAACTTTTTTGGAGGCTCAGTTTTATTTATTCTTACCTTTTAATTTTTAGATTCTCAGGGTATATGCATTTGCTAATTTTTGTGGCAGGAATCAGAGTTTATGTAGAAATATAATCACTTTCATTAAATTGATGTATCCATATAAGAGAAAATCCTGGAGACCACACCAATGTCTATAAACAGGTGAATATATAAACAATCATGGTATATTCATACAATGAAACACTACACACACTAAAGGAATACACACCACAATATGGATGAATCTCAAAATACTTAGGCTGAGTGAAAAAACCAGGAAAGAAAACACGTACTATTTATATAAATCCATAAATATATTTTTATTTATGAATATAAATATATAAAGCTTATATGAATTTCTATAAAATGCATCCTACTGTATAGTGACAGAAAGAAGATAGCTGTTGCCTGGGTCTGGGGTAGAGTGGAATGTGAGAAGTGGTGTGTGAGAGGAGGGACTACAAAAGGCCAATAGGAAACTTTGGGTGGTTGTTCATATGTTACTTATCTTGCTTGTGGTGATGGTTTCACAGGTATACATATGTCAAAGCTTATCACCTTGTACACTTAAAAAAACACAGTTTACTTTATGTAGATTATATCTCAATAGAGCCGTTTAAATTTTTTTTAATTAAAATATAGTGCTCTAAAAATTTTGACTACTCAAAAATAAAGTCATGTACCCAAATAGTTTTCACAGTCACATAAAAGAGACGAGGTGAGGTCCTAGTAAGTGCTGAATAAAATACAAGGGATACCTCAAAGAAGCAAATGATCAGTTTCCCAAGAAAAGCACATCAGATGGTATCATCTCCTGTCTCTGTGAATGGCATCAATCTTCATCCGTTTGCTGAAGCAAGATACTTGAGAGTCCTTCTGGCTCTCTCCCTTGCTCTTTCATCCAATGTTACAATTTCTTTTCTATCCTATACTAGATATATTCTAAATGTATCTAATGTCTGTCCTGTTATTTCCCGTCTGCAAGTACTTTCTAAGTAATCTCCCTGCTTCCAGTCTTCTTCCCTTCCAATCCATCCTCCACACGACAAAGGAGAATAGTTACCTGCAGGGGCCAGGGAAAAAAGCACCTCCCAAATGCAAGAGCAAGAGAGAGAGTTCTAGTGGTAGGAAGCCAGGTAACAAGAGCTATGGCCTTTGGTAGAGAAAGACCATAGCTGCCCCATGGCCTGGAGGGAAACAGGGAAACAGATAGGACTTCATATCCTCTTCCCTTCAGTCTCCTGCCCATGACTTTTATTGGTCAAACCCAAACTGAAAATCAGGAAGCCCAGTGGAAGTAGTCCACTAAGGTTGGCTTTCCAAGATACAGAGCAGGGTGGAAAAGGGAAAGAGTAGATCCGGAGAGGCAAACAGAGACTATATTAGCACATCCTTCTAAAACATAAGATGGATCGTATTATTCCCTTAAGAAAATAGGATTGTGTGTTCGGGGGCTGGGAAGACCTTTGCCCCTACCTTCAAAGTTGGAAGATAATACTTTGTTCATAAATTTGCTGAACTCAGCAAACAATACTATAATTTATTACATGCCTACCATGTGACAGGCACTGCCCTAAGTATTTATATATATTCTCTGGTTTAATTCTCTCAATGTCTGTGAGAAAGAGATGCTATTTTCATTGTTTTACTAATATTGAAGCTTATCAGTGTTTACACTGACATCACATTGTATTTGCATAATGAATAATCTTATGTGAATTCACTAATACTTGTAGGGAGGAAGATGGGAAGCAAAGTGACAATTTAAATAATATGGATGATCCCACATGCTAGCTCATTTAACACTAGTGAGAGCCTAGAGTTTCCTTATTTTGTACAGTGTGATCCTTAAACACACACCAGCTAATTTAGTGGGTACTTAATGGAAGAAACAAGGCAGAAAGAAAACTGGTGATTATGACTTATGAAGAGATGGCGTGTTGTTTTCCAACGGGGACCAATTCTTAAAGGATTTTCAAAGGTAAATTTCGTGTACCTTATTTTCATCTTATTCACTGACTTCGAAACCTAACCCTTTGATAAGATAACACTACTCTTAAGAACTAGACCCTGGATTAAAACACAGCCTGGTTATAAAAAGCCTGTCTGATTATAAACTCCTTGCTCTTTAGCATTATTGTATATAGTCTCAAATAAAAGGATCAAAAGTGTCAATTTTTTTCTTTCTCCCTGCAGAATTGGAAGCTTGAGATGATTTTTCTTTTTCTCAGTTTACTGTTACTTAATATTTTGGGGTGCCTGCAACTTGAAAGGCAATGGAAATTTTATAAGTTACCATTGTCTTTTATTAGCATAGTTTTTATGAAAGGGTACACTTATAAAGTAGTATTCATATTTTAGTGTGTAGGAAATGTCAGATTTTCTATTGGATATAAAAAGTTTATTTCGATAACATAAAATATGTCAGAAAAGTTTTTAATGTTTTCAAGACTCAGCAATTGTTTTATCTTGCTGTTAGTGTTCTTTGTCTAAACACCGTACATAAATATTTAGTGTTAACAATCTAACATTGTTGGAGATCCAGATACATCCATTTTTAGAGCAGAAGTTACTTCTTTTTCAAAGAAATTTTAATGAATAATATATACTGGTTGAGATAATCATATATTTCTCTTTGAGTCCACACTCCTGCTTTAAAAATCTCCTTCTCATTCATAAGGTACATACATTTATATCAGTGTTACTTATTAACAAGCTTTGTCTTCATATTGAATTGGAAGTGTACTTTTCTTATTTGTATCTTGAGGATACCTAAAATGTACCTGCAAACAATAGACAGTCAGTAAATGTCTGCTGAATGAATGTCTTCTATGACAGCTACCAAGATTTATTCAGAATTTTCATTAATTCCCTTTATAACTGGCCTACAAAAAATTCAACTGTTCTTATCAAGAGGTGATATAAACTTCTGTTACATGTAGACTTCTGTTATATGGAGTTATAATTGTTATATCTTATACGCTTGAAATAAAAGCTTTTTTATTTTAAGCAGAAAACAACAACAAGACAATCAATGGGAGAGAGCACAAATTGGGCCTCCTCAGTAGCAGTAGTGTTCTGAGGGTGTGCATAATATGTTTTGTTGTTGTTTTTTCCTTTTTTATTTTGGCCACGCCTCCAGGCTTGCGAGATCTTAGTTCACAGACCAGGGATGGAACCCAGGCCCTTGGCAATGACAGCCCAGAAACCACTGGACCACCAGGGAATTCCCATAATATGTTTTTGGACTCTCAACCACTGCGTCACCAGGGGAGCCCTTTTTAAAAGTTTTTAAGTTAATATTTTAAAATCAGGTTATTTGACATAAAAATTAGGATTTCTGGATTTTCTTAAATTCGAAGGTAAGCCAACACAGCCACTGTTCCCAAAGGCAACAGTAGTCTTAGCATTTCTTCGGTCTGGCCTTTGGTGCTCTCTAGGTCACAGGAGTCCTCCCCCGTCACGCATCTTCCCTTACACTTGGCCAGATTCATCATTTATACCAGTCGCCCTGAGCCTGGGGGGTAAGTGAAAAAAGTACTCACGCTGAATGATTTTAAGGGAATCAGCGTCTAGATTTCCATGTTCTGGTATTCTTTCCTAACATTAGTCTGCCTGAGAACCTACCTGAGTTCACAATAACCCAGGTTATTGGGATACCCTCTCCTCACCCAAATCTAACTGTGGAGGAATGCTCTGGGACATAAAACACAGGGGGCTTGAAGCAAAATGCAAGCCTCCTGTAATGATTAACCAAAGCACTGCAAGACCTCAAGGGCTGCCTATCTTTCCTGTCTTATACATATATGAGTTCCTGCTGAAGCCTGTCATTAGAAACAGGGTCCATTCATGATGCTTGAAATTCAGATAAATTCTAGAATAGGATGGTGAGAATAATGACAATTTTTATTCCACTTATTTGTTAATTAATTAATTTAATAATTGGATAAATGCATGGCTCTTGAGGGAAATTCTCTTTATTATGCAACTAAGGAGAGTCTATAAGAAACACTGAACTTTTTTTTTTAAGCTTTTTATTTATTTATTTTTTTGGATTTAAACGTAAAGTTATTTTGAGTCAACCTTATTTTTCATCTTACATCATATGGCTACATGGGTACAATTTTATCAAAATAAACAGAAGGCAAATTAATCATAAAGTCCAACAAAATTGATGGCTTTAGTTCTGATTTTGATAGTTGATTCTTATTTTTAATTATTCTCCAAAACTAAACACCACAATTCAGTGTGTACATACCCACATATTAATTAGAGAAACACCAAATAATGACTGTAAAATTGTTCCTACACAGATAATAAGGTAATTAGGTAATCTACGTACATAGTTGATGAAAACCCCCTTTTTCTTTACGGACAGATTTGGAGTTTGAGTTGCCTCTGTTCTTCATTCACTAATTCCTAGCCTAGTGATTTTTTTTTTTAAGGAAATTATTTTCTTAAGTATATAGCGTTCCACTCTCAAAAAAAACATAGTAACTTAGAATATTCAAATGCTTATAAAGGATTGCCACCTACAAATTACAGAATAGAAAATTTAAAAATAACTTAAGTATACAATTATTTTTGCAAGATGTTAATAACCAGTTTGTGTAAAGTATTGGTAACAATGAAAAAAGTCCAGTTATTTAATGGATTTTAAAATATTTTGTCCTTTCTTTTTTCTCTCTTTTTTCATTACATAAACTGTTTTTTTAAACTTGTTTGCCATGTTAAACAATAGCTGTTGCTTTGAAGATGTTTTGTCCTGAACATCAGTGTCTCCAGTGGAAATGGTGGCTGGCATGTTAGAGTGTGAATAATGCAGTGATCTGGAATTGTCTACATTTCAGTCCAAGGTGAGAGTCACTAAATAGAAACAGAATTCATGATTCTGAGTTCAGACAAACTGCTTCTGAAATCTTTGCAAAAATAGCTATTTTAGAGACACAAAAGGTCTTATGAATTTCTACGAGAATAATATCTAGCAAGCAAGTCCTAACATTGATCACAAATTATCTCATATTTATTTAGTTCCATTTGCAACTACAATCATTTTCTGAAGATTATCCTAAAATAAAAAATAACCTGTCCTGCATCTCCATGAACAGCTACTCATCTCAAGCTCACATCATCTTTCTCCCTTTCCAGACTTTTAAATTTTTCTCAAATGAACAAACTCTACCCTCTTAGCCTGACTTGAAAATTTTCCTTTATGCCTTTTTTTCTCCATCTTCTCCAAATCCAATAATAAGAAACTGACAATTATTTCTTCTTGTCATTGGTAGCTCATTTGAATTCCCACTGTCATTATCTTGGTCCCAGAACTCATTACTTCACAGCAAGACTGTTTTAATAATTTCTTAGCCGATCTTTCTTGATCGTGTTTCTCGCTTAGTCGATATTTTTATATACCACTGCTTTCTTTACACAGTTTATCTTTCCTACTCAAAATCCTTCAAGATTTCCACTTAACCAAGAAAATAAATTTAAAATTCCCCTGTCTCTTGTCTAAGACCCTTCACTTCTGACTCTGGTCTATTAATCCAACCTTATGGACTCATTCAACAAACAGTTTTGAGAGTTACTCTGTGCCAGAAACTGTGCTGGGAAGTTGGCACATAAAGATGTGTAAAGTATGTTTCTTGGTCTTCACAAGCTCGCAGCGCTTCTCAGTAAGAGGGCATTAGCCAGTAACAATTTCCATGGCCTCTTCCACAATTGCAAGTGCTATGTTTTCATCCAGTGACTTCTTATTTCCTTCATGAAACCTTCTTTAACCATCCCAGTCATCCCGGTTGCTTCCTCCTCTGAACTTCTATGCCATGAGATTTGTTTATGATAATGTAGAGGACTTGCTCTGTTTTTCCCCCAGCTTTATTGAGAGATAACTGACCTATAACGTTCTGTAAGTTTAAGGTGTACAATGTGATGATTTGACACATGTATATACTGCAGAATGATTTAGTAAGGTTGATAACAATAAGGTTAGATGAGACATCCTTCTCCTCACATAATTATACTTTTTGTGTGTGTGTAGGGAGAATATTTAAGACCTTCTCTCCTGACAACTTTCAAGTAAATAATACATTATTGTTAACTACAGTCACCGTGCTGAATAATAGATCCCCAGAACTTATTCAGCTTGTAACTGGAAGTCTGTACCCTTTGACATCTCCCCATTCCTCCAACCTCCAGCCCTAGCAATCACCATTCTACTCTGTTTCTATGAATTTGGCTTTTTTTTTTTTTTTTTGTAAACTCCAAATGCAAGTGAGATCATATAGTATTTGTCTTTCTCTGTCCGATTTAATTCACTTAGCATAATGCCCTCAAGGTCCATCCATGTTGTTGCAAATGGTAGAATTTCATTTTTCTCATGTCTGAATAATATTCCATTTTATTTATATACTACATTTTCTTTATCCATTCATCCACTGAGGAAAGAATAGTGAGGTTGTTTCCATATCTTGGCTACTGTGAGTAATGCTCCAATGAACATGGGGGTACAGACATATCTTCAAGACAGTGACTTCATTTCCTTCAGATATACACCCAAACTGTTGGCCATTTGTGTATCTTCTCTGGAAGAATGTCTGTTCAGGTTCTCTGCCCATTTTTCATCAGATTATTTGTTTTATTGATATTGAGTTGTATGAGTTCTACATATATTTTGAATATCAAAGTCTAGTCTGGTATATACTTTGCAAATATTTTCTCTCATTCTGTAGGTTGCCTCTTCATTCTGTTGATTTTTTCTTTGGTTATACAGAAGCTTTTTCATTTGATGTAGATCCACTTGTTTATTTTTGCTTTTATTGCTTCTGCTTTGAGTGTCATACTAAAAAAACACTAATGTGACATTGTGCTACATTGTCTACGTCTGCCAAAAAAATTTTTTTTTAAAAAGCAATAAACAAGATTGAGGTCTTCATATCTGGCTCTGGAGGCATGGATGGAAGTGTCTTTCACCAGGTCCCTGGATGGGTTGAACTGGTCTCTTTGCAGCTGGAGGGGCTAGAGCTGAGCATGGAGCCCTTTCAGGATTTCCTGAGGTGCAGATGTGCTGTCTCCTGCCTGGTCCTTGTGTCTGCAGGACTGCTCAAGGACTATGGCTGGTAGGGGCTGGAGTCAAGTATAGGGTCCTTTCAGGATCTCTGGGAATGCACACAGGAGTGTCTTCTACTGGGTTCCTAGCTGGCAGGTCTGCTGGTGGACTGTGGCTGTGATGGAGTTGGATGGTCCTTCAGGATCTCGGGATGGAAGTGTCTCCTGCTAGGACCTGAGACCCTCGGGATTACTGTTAGAGGGCTTGAGCCAAGTATAGGGCCCTTCCAGGATCTCCAGGTGCACAAAGAGGAGTGTCCCTTGCACAGTCCCTGCTCCAGCAACTGTTCATGTACTGTGACTGGGATGGGAGCCCAGTTCCTGGGCCTTTGAGAATCCTCAGTCTAACAGAGTTTGCCAGGCTGCCCTCCAGGGGCTCCCATACCATGGCCAAGGGAGGCAGGAGCTGGTTCACAGGCCACTTCAGCATCCACAGCTGGGACCAATCTCTGTAATGCCTATTACCCAATGCATGAGTGGGCATGACTGCCCCCAGGTCCCTTGGTGTCTGGTGCTGGTGACAGGACCAAGCCAAACGGGGCTGTAATCAAGTCCTCAGGGGTACAGAGCCCTTTCCAGGTCTGTAGGTGGCACCAAGGACATGAGAGTGTCTCCTGAAGGGTCCCTGTGCCAGCCGGACTGTTCAGACTGTGGCTGGGATGGGCTGGAAGTACAGGCCTTTTCAGAATGTACAATTTGACTATATTTGGTGAGCTTACCTCCAGGGGCTCGTGGATTGTGGTGGAGGGAAGCTGTAGCCGGCTCACAGGTCACTTTGGGGTCCACAGCTGGAGCTGTACAAAACTGTACAACTTGATGCATGGGTGGGAGGGACTTCTCCCGGGCCCCTCCGAAGCTGGTTCCATCTCTGTAGCCCAGACTGAGGTTGACGAGTCAGCCATCCAGTTGCTTGTGCGCTTGCCTTCTCCAAACAGCTCTCCTCAGTCTTGGACTGCCCTGGGGTTTCACGGTCTCCTACCTGGATTCCAACACTCTCACGAAGGCACTTTTGTCTATGGATGGATGCTAAAGTGTTGTTGCTGAAGCTAGGGATGTCTTATTCTGCCATATTGCTGACGTCACTCCTTGATAACCTAGATGACTTGTTCTTTTTTTAAAATTAAACTAAATTTTTTTTTTGTTTGGCTGCGTGGTGCGCAGCCTGTGGGATCTTAGTTCCCTGACTAGGTATCTGAACCCGGACCCCGGCAGTGAAAGTGTCAAGTCCTAACCACTGAACGACCAGGAAATTCGCTAGATGACTTGTTCTTAACCAGGGGTAGTTTCACCCGCCACGGGGCAATTACTAATGTCTGGAGACATTTATAGTAGTCATGACTAAGAGGTGGGTGTTACTGGCATCTAACGGGTAGAGGCTAGAAATGCTAAACATTTGAAAAATGCATTGGACAGCCTCCCACAACAAACAGTTATCTAGTCTCAAACACCAATATCACCAAGATTGAGAAACCCTGATCTGGGTGATTGTTCATCTGTGCATACAAGCCTTTTTCTGATTATGCTATAAGCTTATTGAAGTAGAAGCCAATTACCTTTCCATTTACTTTCCTCACTTTTAAAAGACATAGTATAGTGGGTTGAATGGTGCCCCCCCCCAAAAAAAGATACATCAAATATCTGGAAGGTGTGAATGTTGCCTTATTGGGAAAAAGGGTCTTTGCAAGTGTAACTAAAAGTCTTGAGAGGAGGAGATCATCCTGGTTTGTCCAAATGAGCCCTAAATCCAATGAGAAGTGTCCTTAAAATAGACACACAGGAGAAACACACAGAGGGGAGATACACAGAGTGAAGAAGCGTAGGAAATGTGACTACAGAAGCAGAGATCAGAGAGATTGGAGTGACGGGACCACAGCAAGACACACAGAGGAGAAGGTGATGGGAAAATGAAGGTAGAAATTGTAGTGAAGTTGCCACAAGACAAGGAATCCAAGGAATGCTGACAGCTACCGTGAGCTTGGAGGCAAGGAAGGATTCTCCCCTAGAGTTTCCAGAGGGAGTGCAGCCTTCCTACACCTTGGTTTCAGACTTCTAGCCTTTAGACTGTGATAGAATACATTTCTGTTATTTTAAGCTATCAAGTGTGTGGTAATTGGCTATAACAGCCTCAGGAAACTTACACACATTGTAAGTACAATGCCTTACCCATAGGAAGTATTGAATACTTAATAAAATTTCATGTTTATGATAAAAACTGTCTTGCTTCTTTGAAGAAATTCAATTATGTTTCCTTACAAAATCTAATCAAATGCATATTCTTGTACTTCCATGTAACATTCCTCAAGGCTACAGTGTGCCACTAAATGAGACATATTAGATACATTAGCACATGAATGAATAGAATACTACCCATAGGAGAGGCCACTCAATGCAATTTTCAGGTGTCAATGTACTAGATATAAATTCGTTCATGTATGTACTCATTAATTTATTTCAAACGTAAGCCATATAGATGTACCCTACTGAGCTTATTAGCTATAAAATGTAATGTCATTTAGAAGCTAGTTGTGGTTAATGTAGCTTGTAGCAACATCAGCTTTAATCTCTAGATGGCACTATGTTATAAGGAATCAGCCTAAGATCTGCAACTACAATTTTCATATAACTGTTTCTGGAAATGAAGAATATTTTCCTGCTAAAATCTTCCAAGAAATTATATATAACACTATGAAAGTTCTATTTTACTAAATATGGCTAGGCTTCTGATTTTAATATTACTGTGTGATATGTACAGATAATAGAGGAATTGAGTTCTAAAACATGCCAGCCAAGAGTAAAGAATCTATCAGAAAAGTTTATTTTCATTTAACTTTTTTGATTATTCTGCATAGATTTTGTTGGAAAATGTACAAGCAACAAACGAGATAGCTCTGGTTTCTCATGTGAGAACATCCACATAACCTGGGACTTTATCTTTGATATTTATAGGTAAAGATTAATAACCTACTCTTCATTTTACCTTAAAATATAAACAAGATGACATATTATTCTTTATCCTCATTGAAATTCCACCTTCAGTCTCAGAAAAGATGAGACAAACTACTGCTGTCATCTTTTCCTTAATTCTTTTTTGCATTCTTGACCTTCTTTTTTGGAGAATATTTTTTTTTGCCTTGAGTCTCCAGTGACTTCTAGGAATTTAAAAAAGTCTATATTCCTGAAGCCTTTAGTAATTAGATCTTCCTCTATCTGCATAGGTGGTAAACTCATTTAGCCAATCAAATAATCTCTTATCTTTGTCGTCTCCACTTTCAAAGCATTTGAACCACTCTTAAGGTACTTTTTTCATTTATTGTTCTGTATTTTAATTATTTGCCCAACTCTTATCTTCTCTACACTCCTGGGGGGAAGGCATCTTGACTTATTTACCTTTATGCAAATGATATGTGCCTAGTAACTATCTTTCAAATTAAGTGGATTTGGTAGTGCATGATGTGATTTGATTCAGAGAAAAAAAAATAGTGTGTTTGTTAATGCCACTTGCAGCAACATGGATGGGCCTAGACATTATCATACTAAATGAGGTAAGCCAGACAAAGACAAGTATCATATGATATCGCTACTGTGTGGAATCTAAAAAAATGATACAAATGAATTTACTTACAAAACAGAAACACTCTCACAGTCAGAGAAAACAAACTGATGGGTACCAAAGAGGAATGGGAGTGGGGAGAGATAAAGGAGGGAGAGAGTGGGAGGGGTTTGGAATTAACAGATACAAATTACTATATATAAAATGGATAAACAACAAGGCCCTACTGTATAGCACAGGGAACTATATTCAAAATCATGTAATAAACTATAATGGAAAAGAATCTGCAAAAGAATACACACACACACACACACACACACACACATACACAACTGAATCACTTTGCTGTATACAGAAATTAACACAACATTGTAAATCAACTGTACTTCAATTTAAAAATATAGCTTATTTATAAGTTGTTTTTTTTCTGAACATTTAAAAAACAATCTCAATGTCTTTGATTTGAAGTATAAAATGAGATTACCAAGTAAAAACAAATTTTCTTGATCAGATAAATGATGTGGGGATTAAATTTGTTACTGAATAAAATTTGGGGGTATTCCAAACCGATTTATTTGAATTTTCCCATTTTCCACATACAAATGGTAAACAAATCTATCGCCGCCCCTTGCCAATTTCAACCTTTAGTTTTTACTCTTTCCTCAGATCTCAACTTATCTACCAAATCTTACAGGCATAATTATTTGATTTTTAGAGAGATGTTACCCTTTTTTGTTCCTAAAGCACACTGCCCTTCCCATATTATAGCTCATACATTGGATTTTCATTGTTCATTTCTTTGTCTATGCCCTTTATCATTCTTTAAATTTCAAAAGGGCAAAGAACCACATATACCTTATTTACCCTTATATCCCCAGCACCTGGCACAGAGCCTGCTGCATCATGACCACACAGTGTTTACTGTGTGAATGAGACCTGGACAACTGATTTAAGGATGAAAGGGAAACTTTTACATTGTTAACTTTACAAATGTTGGGATATTTGTTATGTGTCAAGAACTATGCTAAACACAAGAGATAAAGCAGTGAGCATAATAGAAAAATCCTCCTGCCTTCCTGGAGCTCCATTTTAGTGGGGTGAAGACAGGCAAATCAATCAATAAATACATAAGTAAACAAGTGAATACAAAATAAAAGATAGGTAAAAATAGCTAAATGTAGTAATAAATAAGTATATGACATATAAAAATGAGGCAGGTGAATGCGACAGAGAATGTTAATGCAAAGGGCATGAAGCAGAAGCTGGCTTGGCATGTTTCCGGAACACAAAGGAGGCTGGGGTGAGTGAACTAGAGAAACAGATGCAGTTGGAAATGTGACCAAAGATGAAACCTGGTGTCAGATAATAAAGGACCTCGTAGAACCCAACAAGGGCTTCGGATTTCATTTGAGATGGGATGTCTTTGGACCGGAGTGGTGGGGCTGAGGGTAGCAGGAAGTGGTCAGATTTGGTTTCTGTTTGAGTTAGAGCTGTCAGACTTTGCTGAGGGAATACACGTGGGGTATGAGGGGAAGGGAGGCATTCAGGATGACTGCAGCGTTTTTAGTCAGAGCAACTGGAAGAATGGAGCTGTCATTTATTGAGGTAGATAAGAAATGGAAGTTAAAAAACAGACGTGGGTATAGGGAGGCTTTTGCCTTTAAGGCGGGATGTAGGGCAGCAAGTGTGCCTGTTAATGGATGGTCCCCTAGTGGGGGAATAATAGACAGCTAGTGGGAAGCAGCCGCATAGCACAGGGAGACCAGCTCAGGGCTTCGTGACCATCTAGAGGAGTGGGATAGGGAGGGTGGGAGGGAGACGCAAGAGGGAGGGGATATGGAGACATACGTATACATATAGCTGATTCACTTTGTTATACAGCAGAAAATAACACACCATTGCAAAGCAATTATACTCCAATAAAGATGCAAAAAAAAAAAAAAAAGATGCAGAAAAGCGAGGCGACAATTCCAGGAGTGTTCTTTGATTTGGTGAAAAGTGTTGTGACCCTACACAGGTGAAGCAGTTGTCTTAGATAGTTCAACTCATGTGCAAGGATATAAAGGTACAGAAAGATTTGGTAGGATTAGTAGGTTTGAAGCTGGGAGCATTTGGAAGCTCTCTTATGAGTACTTTTATTTTTTCCTATGAAATAAGTAAGATTATCAGTGAAGAGAATAAATGTTAGATGTTGGAAAAGGGAGGAAAAGGTGCAGATGATAGGTTTTTAATATGAGATGAATAATGTATCATACATGACATTATTCCAAGTGGCTAAAAAGAGTAAATAGCAGTACAGTTTTCATGACGTGGTTACATTTCAGCTCTCTCTCTCTATATATATATTTTTGCCTGTCACAAGACACACAGTTTTTAACATTTTAACATCTCTGAAACTGGGCTGCAACTTACAGTTTAATTGGCTGCCCTTTTTCTCTTTCTTTTTTTTTTTTTAACACCTTTATTGGAGTAATTGCTTTACAATGGTGTGTTAGTTTCTGCTTTATAACAAACTGAATCCGCTATACATATACATATATCCCCATATCCCCTCCCTGTTGAGTCTCCCTCCCACCCTCCCTATCCCACCCTTCTAGGTGGTCACAAAGCACTGAGCTGATCTCCCTGTGCTATGCGGCTGCTTCCCACTAGCTAACTATTTCACATTTGGTAGTTCAACTCTATATTTTTAAACTAACAGTATCTAATGGAACAACTAATAGTTTACCAAGAAAGTTATCATGCTTTGATATTTAACTTTAGTCAAAACCAGATGATTTAAATATAATATGAAATTCTGAAATTGTCAGAAACTGCAAGTATATTGAATGGCGTAAGAATGTTGTAGGCTGAAGTTGGCTCTGCCCTTTTTTTTTTTCCTTTGCTCTTTTGAGTGAGTTGCTTCAGTTACCCAGATGTAAAAGGGGTTATAATATATGCTCTGACCACTTCTCTGGACTTTTGTGGGGAATAAGTAAAATAATAATATAAGTTAAAATAATGAGGGCTTCCCTGGTGGCACAGTGGTTGAGAGTCCGCCTGCCGATGCAGGGGACACTGGTTCATGCCTCGGTCTGGGAAGATCCCACGTGCTGCGGAGCGGCTGGGCCCGTGAGCCATGGCCGCTGAGCCTGCGCGTCCGGAGCCTGTGCTCTGCAACGGGAGAAGCCACAGCAGTGAGAGGCCTACGTACCGAAAAAATAAATAAATAAATAAAATAATGATGCAAGTTAAGATATTTTGTAAGTAGTAAAATGATATATCAACCTAAGGTTTTATTATTTTATTGTCGTTAATTCTGAGAAAGTATTTTATGGGTCCAAATATATTGTATGTTACAGTATTAAAAGCAAAATGCAAAAGGTCTACATTGGCGTGGGGAGAATAAAAGTTGGTGATGATTTTTATAAGGATCTCTTTCCACTCTATAGCAAAGACATCTTAAGGATTTTCGGTTCCGTTAACAATTTAGGTCTATGTGTCTTATGTTTTACATTAGCAGGGAACTACCTCCTCATCCTAGCTGGTATCTGTCTTAAGTCTGCTTTCCTTTTCATTTCTTTTTTTCTTTTTTTTTTTTTTTTTTGCGGTACTCGGGCCTCTCACTGTTGTGGCCTCTCCCGCTGCAGAGCACAGGTCACTATTTATGAGCCAGGAATTGGAGCATTAGTGCTAAAGCTTTACATGAATTATTTCACTTAGTCTTCATAACAGGTGTATGAGGCAATTACTATTTGTCCTTATATCTTGTTGATGAGGCAGCTAGGTTGGGAGGGCTGTAAGAATCTTGATTAAGATCACACATCAAATGAGTGACAGAAGCACAGCTCTACCAGAAGAGGCAGACTACGGATCCCATGCTCTTAAATAGTGAATTAAATAATCTCATTAATAAACATCATGGAAATACCAGACCTTGGATGAAACATCTGAAAATGTCTAACACAGCTTGGGGTCCCATCCACTGGTCTATAATCCTATCACCTACCAGTGGTGGGCTGAATTCCAAGATGGCTCCCATTGTAGTGCATACACACTGTAAAGTCCCTGGGATTGGGAATATGAGGATTTCACTCCCATGATTGGTTTATGTTACATGGCACAGTGGACTTTAAAAAGCGAAGATTTTCCAGGTGGGCCTAAGCTAATCACATGATCCATTTAAATCTAGGCCGAGGGGTCAGAGACCAAGTCAGAGGAATTGGAAATGGGAGAGAGATTGGACATAAGGGAGATTCTCCATGTCTGGCTTTGACAATGAAAGAAACCACATGGCTTGGAATGTGTATGTGGAATGTGCGTGGCCTCTAGGAGCTGAGAGCAACCCTTGGTGGACCCCCAGCAAGGAAATGTGGACCTCAGTCCTATAATCACAAGGACTTGAGTTCTTGAGAATCCCGAATGAGCTTGCAAGTGGATGTTTCCCTCAAAGATTCCAGATGAGAACTCAAGGTGGCCAGCATCTTGACTTGAACTTTGGGAGACCCTGAACAGAGAATCCGGCCAAGTCTTGTCCAGACTTTTGACCTATAGAACTGTGAGCTAATAAATGAGTACTGTTTTAAGCCATTGCTTTTGTAGCACTCTGTTACACAGCAAGAGAAAATGAATGCAATGCCTCAAAGTTGGTGGTGATGATCAAGTATCCAGTACGCCTAGTTGATTATCAAACCATGATCATTTCCATGGTAAAGCATTAATTTTCAGTCAGTTTTTAGTAACTTGAGAATGGAGAGCTGATAAAAGAACTTAGCCTCAAAACAGCAAGTGGTACATACAAACCACTGAACCATTCTGGAAGAAGGCCTGGAAGTGATCAACACAGGAGGCATACACAAATGAGCCAGGAGATCTAGGGGTGGATATTCAGGGTCCTTAGCAAGTTCAAACTCTAGGATTCCTTGGGGTAGAACTTAAGGGTGAAACTAAAGGGCAAGTCCTGCAGTGGGGGGGAAGGCATTTAGGGTGGACAGGACCCAAAGCAAAGTTTTATTTGATTTTTTTTCTCACATTGGCTTTGCCCTTAATATAGTTTTATTCTAATTAGACTAATATCTAATCACCTTGGTTCAAAATAATGGCATTATTTTCGAGTCAGTGCTTCTACAAGTCATCAAGTCAGATTGATACTGCCTTCTACATTTCCCCTACATTTCCATCTCCTTTCCAGCCCCTTATTCTATCCTCTGGTGACTGGTTTCTATTAAAAACCTCTACTCGGCCATCTGCAGGCCCATTTCTGTGCCTTACCACCAGATGCGTCCTGCCCAAACCTTTCACTCCTCATGTCACTCCCTCGCTCATAACTTCTCAGGATTCTATCTTGCCAAGATCTTTGGTCTTTCGGCTTCCCTCACTTTATGCATGAGGAAAGTGAAGCCGGAGGGGTCCACTTCCTTACTCAATGTCAGAGCAAGCAGAGGGTGAAATAACCTAAACAAGATCTCCTGATTTAGTTCGGTGCTTTTTCCATGACACTATTCAAATTCTCAGAATGGCTTCAGGGTTTTTCACCTGTATTTCCAACCTTACTTCCCCATTCTCAGTCTCTTTAGTTCACCCCGTGAATCACCCGCTCCAGACAACCCATTTCCCAACTGTCCTGGGAATGTATGCCTCATTGTATTCCACCTAGTGGATGCTCCCTCGTTTTTCTTTGCCTTTCATAGTTTTGGTATTTTTGCTTGCCGGTCGCTTGAACTCACACCGGTTCCTCCTTTCTCTGAACCTCGTCTGCATCCACTGTTTGTATCACTCACTAACACATGAAGATCACAAGCCACCTCACTTAGTTGTAGATGAGTCACGGCTGACAGTCTTACCTTCCCAAGAAGATTCTACTTTCCAGGGTGATACGTATGGTTTCTCTTTCATTTGTAGCCAGCTCCGTGTACAGCATAAATAAATAATATATTGAATTAAATTAGTCTTATTGTTCTTCTTCACTGTTTGCATTCTAAATCAGCTAACATTTATTGAGAGCTTATTAGCTATTAGTCAGGGGCCTAAGAGGTGAGGTAGGCTAAACCTCTGTCTCAGGTGAGCCCACATTCTAATGGGGAAGTGAATTGCTCCGAAGTAATACGATAAATACATTGTGCAGTGAGTTTGGGGGTTACACTATTCCTATTCTCAGTCCACTGATTACAGAAGGTGGGGTATCATGGCTGGTCTGGATCTTGTCATGGCTTTCCTCAGATGCAGCTGTTGGCTCATACAGCGATTTTGTCGTTATACATGCTATACGGGTTTCATGCTCTAGACAGTCCAACACACTCAGATAACTAAAAATACTGCAGCAAAGCCACATCCTAAAGGACTTTGCTACAGCATGGATCCAATTATTCTAAGTAAATAACCTATCCAATTAGATGTCGTATTGTATTTTCATTTGAAAGATGCTCTGGTCCAGAGCCAGTTAATTAAAAAATCTATTTTCAACCAGGTTTTAAAAATTTCAAACAAATATGCCTTTACCTTATTGTGAACAAGGTAAAGCTTAGAATATTGGCCCTTCAGAAACATGTTGTAATTTAATTATAATAAATTCTGTTTAAATTATAATAAATTCCATTGCTTTGACAATGGCTACCAATGAAAACAAATCTTTTCCACATAATACTTTCTAAAAAGGCAAAAAAGAGAAAGACTGCAGAGTCCAGTTGACAAATTGCAGTCGGTCTGCACTAGGGTACTTTAGTACATCATTCAGTATCACTGAAATGTAAAGGAGCTTTGTTAGGCTTGAAAAATTGAGGACTTGGATTTCTACCCAGTTGCAATAACACAGTGTAGCATTGTTAGCTCTGATTCAAGTGCAACTGATCAAAAGGTTATTGAATATTCCTTGTCTCTCAGCCAACCCTGAATGTCTTCTCCCTGACTAGAATATTTGGATCCTGTTTTTGTTCATTAATGCTTATCTTACATTCCATTCACTATCATCATCTACCTTTCTCAGTAATTAGCTAATTATGTTTTAAGATAATTAGTTTAATGAAAGTGTGGGAAGTATGCAGTAAGAATCTAAGTGATATTGTCATGACCTCTACATGTCAATTAAGTAAAAAAAAATAAGCAACACCAAAAAAATTAAAAAGAAGGAACACTTACAATATTATGTATGTTCAAAACACAGTGTGTGTGTTGCTGAATTACTTCACAAATGTGAATAATACTTTCAAGCCACTGGGGCAGCTTTTTGGCCCTTACAGATATAATGCTTGTTGCTGCTTGTCCTGTTTATGGATTTCTCAAGTACAAATAGGAAAATATAGAGAACTTCAGGTTAGTAAAGTAACTTTTTTTTTGTGGTACGCGGGCCTCTCACTGTTGTCGCCTCTCCCGTTGCAGAGCACAGGCACCAGATGCGCAGGCTCAGCGGCCATGGCTCACGGGCCCAGCCGCTCCGCGGCATGTGGGATCTTCCCGGACTGGGGCATGAACCCGTGTCTCTTGCATCGGCAGGCGGACTCTCAACCACTGCGCCACCAGGGAAGCCCAAGTAACTATTTTAATAGAGGGACTAGAGTCATACTTGTAGTATTTCTCCATTAAAAAAAAAAGACTATACAATTACAATGAACGTAAACCTAAATGCTTTTTTCCTTCCTTCCTTCCTTCCTTCCTTTCTTTTGCTTTCTTTCTTTTGTTCTAGAAATGTATATGTATATATGTGTGTCTTTACTGACCATAGCACTCTGCTAATTTCTGTATAAGAAAAAAGAAGTGTATTGGAGATGCTTTCTATCTATAAAGAGGTTATTCTCCTCTTAGTGGCAGCCATGATAATGTGCCTCTCAGTTCCTCCAACTACAGGGATCATAACTGACAAAGGACTGCTGTTCCTTTGCATTGAGTCCATGCTTCCCAGTGGCTGAGTCCAGCTGAGATACTGAGGCAGGCCTATTCCTGGGAGACATGGGATTCCTATGCCAGCTGCCTTTGGTCCACGGACATCGCCTGAGTACTTCTGAACCTTACTCTGACAGCATGGCCATCCAGGACACTTCCACCTGGACTTTCTTCCCATTCTCCTCCTTTGGGATCAGCTTCTGGATGGTTTTCCCAGCCTCCTCCAACTTGTTCCCTATTTTCTTTCTCAGGCATTTTTCTCAATAAAAAATCTTCACACATTTAATCTCATCTTGATATCTTATTCTTGGAGGACCCAGCCTAACACATTAGTGATTAAATCAGATACTCAGGGAAAATGAAAAGGAACCCTATCAGGAAGTACAAAATAAGAGGCAAAACAATATAGTTGAAGAGGTCACAAAAATGATATAAAGTACTTGATTCATGCGGGTAAAGGGAGGATGCATAATGTGTATGAGTCAGTGAGCATTCTACATGAGTGCAGTACAGAAGAATTGAAGATGGGTTTGAAGGGTTTATTGAAATCAGATTATAGAGGACATCAAATATCATGCTAACGAATTTGGCTTGCCTTTTTCCTCTGTATTCCTTCTCCTGAAAATGTGACAGCAGAGGGGCTTCAAAGGTTTGAGGATGCTGGGCACCAGCTGACGTTTCTCTTTCGGGTTCTTAGTACAGAGGCATGACTAGCATCTGGGGGAGTTCAGAAGCCCAAGCCCAAGAGGAAGTCTATGAAGGGGAACCTTGACACTAGGCTGAGATTTGACACCTTGGTAGTTTCCTGGAGAGCTTAAGTATTGCACACGTATGCACAACAGACCGCTTTTGAGACTTAAGTCTTAGTTCTCTATCAAGAACAGGCTGATTGGCTTCTTTCTCTTCTTCCTTCTAGAAACTGGGTTAGAATTAGCAGTGTATGGGCCAGAGTTGAAGAGTTTTGTTTGACAACAGTGCAGGCTTTATTTGGCAATGATTGTGCTTAAATGAAACCAGAAATTCAACATCAAAATCTGAATGTATGTCTGTTTTTGAATAATCAGTTTATTTGGCTAGATTTTCATTCCTCTTTGACTGCAAAGCTGGAGTTGAATAACAACTACTCCGTTTGGAGAGGGCAAGGGTTCTTCAGTGTGCCACGATGCCCACTTTACCTGAGAGTCTAACATCTGCTCCACGCTGTTAGTTTACATTCCCGTCTAGTGCTGGAAGCCTTTTGAGTGTGTGACCCCACCTACATTTCAGCCTTGCTTTCTAGATCTTTCCACACAAGTGTCAAAAAGCTGTACCAGCTCAGCCATACGGGCAGCATGTTTTTGCTTTCAGGCAATAGCTTTGTGTGTATGAATTAAGACAGCTGAAATGCATTGGATCCCAGAGAACTTTTCTGTGAGATCCTTCTTGTCTGATCAAGACATAGAAAGAGAACCATGTTCTACTGAGCACCAAGAGAATTAAGTTGACAACAATGGCAACGGAGCGTCCATGCGATTAGCATTGACCAATGGTTGCAGAGTCTTGGTGAGGGATAACCCAAGTACTGCCCTCATCTAGAGGTGTCGAGGAAGATCAGTGTTTATTTGAGGATACATGTAATGGAAAGTATTGTACAATGTATCATGATGATTTTTTTAAAATTGAAGTATGGTTCATTTACAGTATTTACAATACTGTGTTAGTTTCAGGTATAAAGTGATTCAGTTTTATATATATATATATATATATAAAGTTTTTTTTTCTTTTTCATATTCTCTTCCATTATAGGTTATTACAAGCTAGTGAATATAGTTCCCTGTTCTATACAATAAATCCTTGTTGCTTATCTATTTTACGTATAGTAGTCTGTATCTCTTAATCCCGTACTCCCAGTTTGCCCCTCCCCATCCGTCTCCCCTTTGGTAAACATAAGTTTGTTTTCTATGTCTGTGAGTCTGTTTCTGTTTTGTATATAGATTCATTTGTGTTATTTTTAGATTCCACATATAAGTGATATTATATAGTCCTTGTCTTTCTAGCTGACTTATTTCACTAAGCATAATATTCTCTAGGGCCATTCATGATGCTACAAATGACAATGTTTCATTCTTTTTATGGCTGAGTAATATTCCATTGTGTATATGTACCATCTTTTTAAGCCAATCATCTGTTGATAGGCACTTGGGTTGTTTCCATGTCTTGACTATTGTTACCATCATGTTGTGTGAGGGTTCATCTTTGTTATATGAGTACTTGCATAATCTTCCTACAAAGGTCCAAAAGCATGTATCAGAAGGCCACAGGAGCCGCTCCCACTGTGTCCCAGGCCACAAGGCTTACATTTGATTTCTCTGGTCATTACTCTTACCATACAGCCCCATAGACAAGGAATCGCAAGCGTTTTCTGTAAAGTGCCACATAATAAGTATTTCTAGCTTTGTGGGCCAGATGATTTTTGTCACAACCATTCATCTTTGCCATGGGAGTGTGAAAGCAGCTATGGGCATTATGTCAACAAAGAGGGATGATTGTGTTGCAATAAAAGTTTATTTACAAAAACGGGAAGGGCAAGATGTGGCCAGCAAGTGTAACTTGCCAACCCTGCCATAAGGCATATGAAAAAAAGATACACTTATTACAGCCTTCAAAGCCACAGCTAAATTCTCCAAGAATTTAGGGGAGTGTCGTGTCAGAACTCCAACCACCGCTCTACATATTCCAGATTTCCTCCTTCTCTGGTTAAAATGCAAGCTTCTCTAAACTTCTACAATCTGCTTCCTGGAAAATTCTGCTTTTCGCCTCAACTCTCTCACTGAACTCTCCATCAGTTTTGTCCTTCCTGAGTCACCATAATTTTTGGTTTTAACGAACCCCTGATTCTCCCGTGAGCACGCTGGCTCTGTAGCCTGTGCAAGTGAAGGCAACACCTGGAACATGGCCTCTCATTTCACTGACATTTTCATGTCCCCCAAACTCAACATCACTTCAGCTGTCCACTCTTCTTGCTACTCCCATCACCACCTCTGACATTTCTATGCCCGTTATATCCAAATCTGCAGTCCTGACAAGAATTTCAACTTGCATGTCCTACTGCATAACTGATATCCATTCAGAGACCTAACAAACAGCTCAAACTTAAGATTGCCCACACTGAATTCTTTATTTCTGTCCTTAAACCTGTTTCTTCTTTGCCTTCCAGCCTTAGAAAATGACCCCACTTTACCCTCAGCTGCTTCAGTCCCAAGCTTGTATTCTTCTTTCTTACTTAGTTCCCACATTTAAGCCATTAAAACGCATTCCAGCTCTCCTCTTTTCATTATTAGCCCTTAGACTATTCCACCTTCATCTTTTCCCCGGATCCCTGGAATAACTACCAACAACCTCATCTCCTGACTCTCACTGTTCATCGTCTACACGTAGCAGCCATAGTCAACTTTTAAAGCGTAAAGCAGATCACCCCTCCTCTTTAATCTTCTGATTTAAAAAAGAGCAAACTCCTTCCCTTTTTTCTGTTAAGCTCTACCCAGTGTAGACTATATCACTTGGATTTCATTCTTAGCATTTCCTCTCTGTTTACTCACTACGGTGTGGTGGCCTTCTTTCCACTCCAAGCTCATTCCTGTCTTAGCGCATCTGCGCTTGCTCTATCATCTTTCTGGATGGTTCTTTCCGTACATGTATCAAAACTGAATGTTTCTTGTCATCCAGATTTCAACTTAAAATGTATCTCCCCAGACACCCTGACTACCCAATATGAAACAGCCATCCTGTCTCTCTACATCATGTCACCATATTTTAATTTTCTCCACGGTATTTATCTCTATCATGGCTGTTTTGTTCATTAACTGTTTTATGGCTCCTATTAATTTACCTTGCTAAGTTCAGACCACCTCTTCCTTTCCTCTTTCCTGCCCATTTGCCTGTTCTTCCTGTTCTTCAATACTTCTCTAGCTTTTACCATCACGTTCTGTTCTCCCAGCAGGCCTCATTGTGTGCAGAAACTGGTGGGGGTGGTGTTGTGTCCCTACCTTCTGCTTCCAGTGGGTATTGCGAGAGTGTTACTTCTCCTGAGTCTTTCTGGCCCAGAAGCTTGTGGAGGGTAGACCCGCAGAGTTGGATCACTTGTTTCCTTGCTTACGCAATAACCTTAGTTCTTTATAGTCATCTGATTGTTTTGCATACTCCCTACACATCAGCCCCTGCTAGTTTTCTCTCCTTGGCTTTGGTGGTAAATTGTCTCGACTGTCATTTCAGCAACTCTCCGACAAATAGCTCTGGCCTCTGTTCTTTTCATCACACCATCCTGGCAAGTCATCATTTCTAGATGAATCCAACTTCTATGCCATTATTCTGCTCGATAAGACTTGCTGGAGAAAACTGAGAAGATTGGTACCATTAGAAACTTAGAGTCATCACCTCACCTGGGCCCTCAGTACTGCCTGGTAATCTTTTTTTTTTTTTTTTTTTGCGGTACACGGGCCTCTCACTGCTGTGGCCTCTCCCGTTGCAGAGCACAGGCTCCGGACGTGCAGACTCAGCGGCCATGGCTCACGGGTCCAGCCGTTCCGCGGCATGTGGGATCCTCCCGGACCGGGGCACAAACGCATGTCCCCTGCATCGGCAGGCGGACTCTCAACCACTGCGCCACCAGGGAAGCCCTGCCTGGTAATCTTAATATATTTCCCAACCGGACTTATGCCCCTGTGCACCGCACAATTATTTCAAATATCCACCCCCTCACTCACAGCAAATGAGCTCACTAGCTACTCAACAGAAAAAATAAAATAAGTCCTGAGAGGCGCTCCCTCAACTTTCCACCACCAAACCCGCAAACCTTTCTTCCTTCCTTCCCTCCTGTCGCACTGGCAGAGGTGCTCCTCTCTTGAATAAGGCTGTGTCCTCTCTTGTCACTTTGGAGACTATTCTTTCCTCCTTACCAGGATCTGGCACTGCTCAGTTATTTTCTACTCTGTACCTGATGCTTCTGTCTCCTTCCTGGGTCTCCCCCACTCATTGCTGTGGCCGGGTTGAATTTCTCTCAGTTTCTGGCATCCAGCTGCCTTTTGTCACTCACTCTTTTTTCCTCCCTCTTCTGGAATTTTCAGCGCCTTCCTCTATCTGCGACACTCCTGGTCCTCTATGCTGCCACTCCCACCACATCCTCTAGTTGATCTGTGTTCCTGTCAGAGTTCAGCTTAGGTGTCAGCTCTTCCAAGTGGCCTTTTCTCTCTGCAGGATATATCAGGGCCTCTATCGCCGCTTCCATCACATTTCGACCTTCCTCTTTCTTGGTACCATGATAGATATAATTTTTTGTTTGATATTTATTTTCCTTGATTCACTGAAAGCTCTAGGAGGGAAGTGACGATAAGTGGTTTGTGAACCACTCTTTATTTGTAACTAATAAAATGCCTGGTACAACCCTGGCATTCACTCATGGATACGTGTTGAACGAATGAATGAATCGAAGAAGGAGAAGAAGCAAGGAAGAGAAGTAGGGGTAGAGGAGGAGGGAGGAGGAAGAAGAAAGGACAGCGAAGAAGGAAGGAGATCCCAATGAAAAGCACACCCTAAAGCCTGGAATGGCTTTGGCTAAGGTATTTATTTCATGCCTCCCTTCACTAGGTTGCCCCATGGCTCCCAATAGATGGGAGGTCCCTTCCCATCAGGAAGGTGCTCCAGACGCACTCACTGTGTTATCTGGAATGCTTGGGTAACAAGCACTCTGATGAAACTCATCAAAGATGGAGTAACTCCATGCTGCCCCCAAACCATTGGCTTCTCCAGCCTGATGTGTCTCATACTCCATTTCCTAGTGTTGCTATTGCCCAGCGAGTCTGATCACACCTCCTTGAGGGTGGACTTGGGTGCAAGGTGCTCCTCTTACTGGCCGTAATATACCCCTTACGATGAAGTTTTAGGTGGACTTTGGCTTGGATTGGAGATATTAGAGTTTGAGGGTTGTAGTCTGGGGCAGCAGTTAGGAAGGTACTGCAATGGATGAACTAAGTGACAAGGATCTAAATGAAAGTGGTGAGAACTCTGACTTTACATTATTAGATCATGAGTATACTATTGAATCTTAACATATAGCTTAAAAACACGAAAAACAGAGGACTAATTCAAGCAGGTGTGTTCTTATGTGTTTCCACAGAGTGATAGGCTGAGAAATTGGTAAAATTTTTTTTAAAAAAGCTAATTTGAAGACATCAGATTGGGCTAGTGAATAACAATAACATCACTTTAAGCAAAGGAGAACATATTAAAAATATAAGTTTGCTATTTTAATTAGTAACAAGTTAAAAGAAAAAAAGAAAAGAAAAATTTTAAATCCTTAAGAATTCAATTATAGAAACCTCTTAGATAAAATGCTATATGAATTTCATTTTCTTTTTATCATCTTTACCGTGTCACATAAAGAGTACCAGATGACATAAACAGATGGACTTGTCTTATATGTTACAGATTAAAGCCTTCTCTAGCATTTCTGGGCCATATTCATAAACATAGGATATGGTAGAACTAACTTACATCTGCTTACAATCTTTGAGAACTTCTGTTAAGATTTATTTTAGGAAGTTATAATATGGCAAGGCTTTTTAAAACTATGGACAATATTGTGTCCACTTTAGAAATAAGGTCTGAAATATATTTTAATACTTCTAAGTAACTATAAGTTTGCAGAACGAAACATGCCTTTACTCAAGTTTTCGTACTGGTGAGCATTCTTAAGGAAATCATTGTTTTTCGAGGATAGTTTCAATTCATGAAGGAAATGGGAGAAAGGCATGGAAGGATTCTTGTTCTATTTAATAATTTCTGCAGATTTTTATACTTTTCAAAGCATTTTAGGATTACCAATTTCACTCTTTACCTATGTGTTGCTATTTTGATAAGTAGGACGGTTATCAGCTGAGCAAAAAAGCAAGCTGCTTTGTCTCCATTAACATTATGAACTTTGAGAAAAGAATTTAGCCATGTCCACTCTACTTGGCAAGAGTTTGTCTGATTTTAGTCAATGTAACCCTTGAATGTTGTACCCACATCTATAAACTGACAGGAAATGTCCCACAGGGTCTCAAGGAATTCTTAAAAAATTAACATTAATTAAAAGAATAGGATCATATTTAAATAGTTATTATTTGGGTTATTGAAGAAAAAATTCAAACTTCATGAAATTCACATCTAGTACAATTAACTTTTATGGAAAATTATTGTCGTAAGGCGTTTAATAAATTGATTTTGAGTTGTGTAAACAGCAGGAAGAAGCATGCTTTCTGAGATAATAGTCATAGCTTTCAGATTCTGATTACTTGCTGACTACTTCATGAGTTTAGAATAAATTTAATAACTTCTAAAAAAAAGTTTAAAAAACTAAATTTAAACGCTGGAAACTGTAAGCCTCAAAGAAGCTCCAGGTCAGGTAGTTATATACAGAAAAACATATATTCACTTTTCAAGCAAGTGTATGTAAAAGACTGTCTTTTAAGTAGGAATCATTGAGTAAGGACAGCTCCCTGAGTTATGTCCCTAACGTAGAGCCTAAAGGATATACCTGTTTGCCATTCCTATAATCAACAGCTGCAGATGTTTAGAACTGGGTCTGAGAGAAAAGGTACAAGTTGATGAGTCAAATGAAAAATGATAATTTAGAAGCCAAAAAGTTGAGGTTTCTCAACCAACAATAGAAAAGAGAGGTTGAGATATGAAAAGCATATATTCTTTTATTTTTTATTATTGGAATATAATTGCTTTACAATGTTGTGTTAGTTTCTGCCGTACAACGAAGTGAATCAGCTATACATACACATATATACCCTCCCTCTTGGACCTTCCTCCCCCTGGCCCCATCATTCATGTGTATTAAATGTTTTTGATTTCTAGTAGCTGAGGGTAGAAAACAGCCTGTGATACTCACGGGCATCCCTACTTATATTCCACACCAGTGTTTTTACTTTCAGCTCCTAATGATGGGTCTGAAGCCCTAGAATTCAGTAGTGCCATCAGATTAATAATGTCACCCAGGGAATCCATTAGTGTCAACCTCTATTTCTCTGCAGCGAAACCTCCTTATTCTGAACTCCTTCGAAACACCTTTCCTCTTTGTGGGGTGCTCGGTTCTGAAATATGCAGGTCACAATGGAAAAAGATTAAAAAAAACTTTGACATTCTCCACTTTATTCAGGACAAAGAAATAAACGCGAATGTCTCTCAAGTTGGTGACAGGTGACCTTTGTTGTCTTGACAGGAAAATGTAAAACCACCCATTTTTATACTTGGCTTAATAAGATACGTGAGGTAGCAATGTTTAATAGCCCAAACTGACTGGTGATTTTCTTTCTAGTTGACCCATTAAAATTGGCTGAAGATAATGAATTCATCCATCACTTATGACTAAGTGTACTGTCCCCTGCATGCACTCAGGATAATAGCATTTTAGAATGAAGGGTATTAGAATCAGCAGATAAATCTAACGTTACTGGGGAAAGTCATTTCATAATGATCACTCAGAGGTCATCATTATGCACATTCATACCAGTTTCCAACTGGTTGAGGCTCAAAATTGGAGGAGAAGAGGGAAGGAAAGAAGCAATTTCTTTCAAGTGACATCAGTATTTTTCAGCTACTAGTTTGCCCAGCCTGTTTTAGGAATAAAAAGAGAGAGAGATAGCAATTAGAGTGTTTCCCACTTCCGGTCCTGTGGATTCTTTTTCTGCTTTTCACGAAGTTGAACTTTTATATATCTGATTAATATTAAGCTACATGAAAGAATAATCTTTATACAGAATAAGACTGAAGCCTGCTGAAGAACAGAAGGGTCTGTGCAGTTCCAGGAGAAGCTGTCTAGTATAAGCTGAGGACTTCCTCAGCTTCCTCCTGGCCTCCACCATTTACTGCCCGCATCAAGTTTGCACAAGTTATTTATTTATTCTCTGCCTTGGTTTCCTCAGCCATAAATGGGGATAATAGGATTAGCTACCTGGTGAGTTTGAGGTGAAACTTAAATGTATCTATATACATAAAATATTTGTCATAGTGTCTGGCACAGATAAGTCCTCAACAAAGGTTATTCCTGGTATTATTATTATTATTACTATTTTTCTGTTCTGACTAGAAATGTGAAAAAATAAACAGTAGATGTATTTTGTGTGTTGACTTTTCTTGTTTTTCTTTGTTTCTCAACCAATTGCTGTAGAATACTCTCTAAACCAGCTTGCATTTTTCTCTTATTGGGTTTTATAGCCCTCTTATTCAGAACTACCCTTGTTTAATCAAACCAACGCATACACTTTAGAAAACTTGGGATCTGCAAGACGAAATATTGGAGTTAGCATATAGTGGGGGCAGGGGAAGGGGAGGGGCAAGAAGTGTGGAATTGTCAGAAACCTCTGGAATATGAATGGTCTGATTTATGGTTCTTCCATGATGGGAGATCATAAAAAGACAGGACCCCACGTGTCACTCACCTGAAACCTCTGTCTACTGTTCATTATGAGTGACTCCTGTTACAGTAAAGGACCATGGTGAAGGGAAGTGGATGTGGGAGAAGATACTGCAACTAGTTTATAACACAGGAAATTCCTCTCTGTGAAGTAGATTTCAGGCAGGACACCTGGTTACAACTTTGGTTAAAGAATACCAAGCAGGGCTTCCCTGGTGGCGCAGTGGTTGAGAGTCCGCCTGCCGATGCAGGGCACGAGGGTTCGTGTCCCGGTCCGGGAGGATCCCACATGCCGCGGAACGGCTGGGCCCGTGAGCCATGGCCGCTGAGCCGGCGCGTCCGGAGCCTGTGCTCCGCAACGGGAGAGGCTGCAGTGGTGAGAGGCCCGCGTACCGCAAAAAAAACAAAAACAAAAACAAAAAAGAATACCAAGCAAATCAAGCAAACTGGCTCCTATGGAGCCAGAAAAGCCATCCCAAAGCCCATAAGAGAGGCCAAATTCCCCTAATCTGTTTTCTCTTTACCCTGGGACCCTCTAGGAGCTGAGGCAGGGTCCTCTTTCCTGACACGCCTGTAGGGAGTATATTCATTTTTCTCATCATCAGCTTTAGAAACCGTAACTGACCACTGTATACATGGGAGACACGCTGACAGAAAGTTTAGCTTATTTGCAGCCTATCTTTATCAAGAAACATTTATTTAATGGTTAAATAGTTAACATGGTTAGAACCTGCGATGACTAATACAAGTAAGACATAATAATCCTTGCCCTCAGGGATCTCACAGTCTAATGAGGGAGGAAGACCCTATGATATCATGACGCTTGTTGGCAACTTAAGCATAAACATTGCTCTAGAAACTGAGAGGAGGTAGAAGCCAGTTGCCCAAATAATCCATTGCTGCTGACTAATTTTGTTTAGCCTCAGCTTAAATTCATTCATTTAAATAAAGCTCATTTAAAGAGACAGATGGTCTCAAAAACGAAAATATCCCTAGACTGTTTCCCCCAGTTAACACATCTTGATAGAACTGAATAAAAATGGGGCTTCCTTAGGCTTTAATGTTTCTTACGTTGTAGCACCAAAGGAGGTGCTCCTATTTCAGCAAGGACTTCTTCCGTCTAGGCATTCTTGGTCTCCATGTTTGCATTTTGATTCTTTTTTTTTTTTTTTATAAATTTATTTATTTATTTTTGGCTGTGTTGGGTCTTCGTTTCTGTGTGAGGGCTTTCTCTAGTTGTGGCAAGCGGGGGCCACTCTTCATTGCTGTGCGGGGGCCACTCTTCATCGCGGTGCGCCGGCCTCTCACTGTCGTGGCCTCTTTTGTTGGGAGCACAGGCTCCAGACGCGCAGGCTCAGTAGTTGTGGCTCACGGGCCCAGTTGCTCCGCGGCATGTGGGATCTTCCCAGACCAGGGCTCGAACCCGTGTCCCCTGCATCGGCAGGCGGATTCCCAACCACTGTGCCACCAGGGAAGCCCTGGATTTTGATTCTTTTAATACTTATAGGACAGCCGTAAGGTGCTCTGCATGGTCACCAGTTATACACATCTTGTTGAGTTTCACTCTTAAAAAGCAACATTGGAGCATTCCACAGAGATAAATATTTATTGGTGGAATTATATATCAGAAGAGATCATTTAAATTCATTACTCACTGTGCCCCTGAGCTATAATCCTATTGTATAGAAAGCACAACTAAGAAACCCCCGCTCCAATGCTGTAACTTGGGTTTAGAATCCAAGACAATTAGTGCACTGATGTAAATTCTATATTTCACAAGAAAGATTATTATTACTTACCACAGTAAATTGAAATGTAAATGACAGGGAAAATGTGCTGTTAGGTGTTTTGACCTGATGGCTAATTGAAGTACATGCTGCAAGCCTTGTGGACCATTTCTACTAAATTACAAGTTTGAATATTTTTAAAAATTGCGAAATTTTGGTTGCCTGTAACACATAAAGGTCTAACAGAAGTTTGATGTCATTTAATATGAGTATCTATTCCTCATTTCTTCTAGATACACTTAGACTTACGCCTCCTTCTCGCTCATCTATTGTCTTTTCTGCCCACACCATCCCTAGAATGGGTTTGGTGTCCCCAACTTAAAAATTCATTCTCAGTTCTGTAAATCATCTCTTTTTTTGTAGTAAAACACACATAACATACAATTCACTACTTTAGCCATTTTAAAATGTACAGTTCAATGGCATTAGTTCTAGAACTTGATCATCACCCCAAAAGGAAACCTCATACCCATGAAGCAGTCACCCCTCACTCCCTACTTCCCCTGGCAACTGTTAATATACTTCTGTCTCTATGCGTTGGTCTTTTCTGGATTGTGTAGGTACTCCTGATGACCAGTACTGTCCAGCACACACACACTCTAGGTAAGCCTGGAGTGCCGACCTTATTCCTATTTGGAGAAACTCTCAAAAATTTCACCTCTTGGGCTTCCCTGCTGGCGCGGTGGTTGAGAGTTCACCTGCCGTTGCAGGGGACACGGGTTTGTGCCCCGGTCCGGGAAGATCCCACATGCCGCAGAGCGGCTGGGCCCGTGAGCCATGGCCGCTGAGCCTGCGCGTCCGGAGCCTGTGCTCCGCAACAGGAGAGGTCACAGCAGTGAGAGACCCGCGTACCGCAAAAAAAAAAAAAAAAAAATTTCACCTCTTGCCCAATTTATTATGCATGTCCCAATACTTACCTGTGGGGATACTGACAGACTGGATTTTAACTCTGTATTGCCTTTTCACAAACATTTTGTTATACGGGACATCCAACATGTTAAGTATGTCATCTGTAGCTATCGGTGGATGAATGTGAAGATCATGGGATTGTACAATTAGTAATTCCTTCAGAGGAAGAGAGCCACAACTTCAGGTTTACTTTACACAGTGATCCTGGAAGTCAGCAGATGTTTATTGAATAGTAAGTGCAGAGTGCTGGGAATGTATTAAGGTAACATTTTTAGAGATTATGTGGGTGGATTCACAAAGCACTCAATCCCTCCAGCAGTTAAGGAAAAATACTGTCTCTTCAGCTTCTTCACCAAAGAGGCCAGATAATGTACTGGACTCTTTGGATATTGGACCTCACTTGGATATTCTACTTGTTCCTTTGTATCAACTACACTGCAAAGGGGCGTCCTTTGAGTAGGGCTGGGATCAACAGGAATCTTTGCAAGTTGTGCACAAAGCTTTGACTGATGACAGTCTATGTAAATGATGATTTTTCCTATTGACATCTCTGGCAAAAGGGAGGCAGCCTCCACCTGGAGGTGGCCCTTGGAGCTTTGGAATTATCCACCTAACCTTGTTACCAAGTACACTGCTTAGAGAATGCAAAGCAGCTTGCTACTAAGATCTTTTGGAAACTGAACGTCTGACCCATGTATGCCTTGTAACTCTCCAGCCTGATGTGCCCATTTTATGGTGGGCTCACTGGGACTCAATCTCTAATGAGCTGGAAAGGGCAGCTGTCACTTGGAGGGAAACTTTATCCTCCATTTAGCCACCTGAAACAAAGCCGCTGGCTCAAGGAGGACTTCAGTTCTCTGAGGATCCCCTAAATACCTGTGCTTAGTTCAAGGGATGGTTCGGCTAATCTGAAACTTGATGGTGTCCCTGGGCTTCTGCAGCTGTTCAACCTCAATGCCAGCAATGCAGAGTCGGAAATGGAAGTGATCACTCTAGTCAATGGACGGAACTCAAGGTCGTTCTCATAGCCCTGGTTGATACTCTCCTTGATGAACCTCATTACAATTTTACTGACTCTTGGCTACTTAGTTTGCCACGTGGAAAACTATAGACAGATTGAAGATACTCCTCTGTGGGGCCATGAGTAGAAGACGCAAATCATGGCTGGTGATGAATCACTGAGTCACTTACGTAGATATCTACTTTAGGAGTGTGCTCCCATGAAGTTGTCTGCAATCAAGCTGCTGATGGAGGCTGCGCTGCCCTGAGTGACAGCATCATTGCCTGTATCCATCTTCATACCAGACCTCACAACACAATGACCATGATAGACTGGACACAGAGTGGAGGACTCCATGTTTCTGATGCAGAGGCTACCATTGCATGATGGATTTATGACTACTGCCAAAGGTTGATGGGGAAGCCACTGTACATGGGGTAGGGTTCCTGCCTACTCCTGAGAGACTATCAGACTTACGACCCCCTTCTTGGGGCTATTAGTGTATCCTGATCACTGCTGACACTTTCCAGGTTGTGAAGTTGTTGCAGTTTGACCAGCCAACTCTGGCCACACTACTGTAGCCCTTGAACTAGTCTATATCATATTTTTGCCTTTCTAGACCACTTATACTCTGACAATGGAGAGGCTCTATCACAGAAGTCATATGATAATGGGCGGTTAGTCAAGCTATTTGAGAGATTTTCCATGCTCCGGACCATCCACTGTCTTCTGGTATTTTTGGAAAGACTGCCTCAAAAATTAACTCAAAAACATTTTTGACTCTACTTCCCTCACCTCCCCCCTGATCCACACACCTTAGTAAAGAAGTTTGATTATGGAATGCATCATCTTTGGAAAGGGATTATCTCCTCTCAGCTGCTTCCTGTGTTATGATTAAGGTGGAAAGTGTCAAGTAGGAGAGTTATACAGACCTATTTTGAAAATTCTGGATTCTGTCCTGACCATACTGGGTATGGTACTTCTTTCTTCTCCTTCATGCCATCTCCACTCTACTCTGGTTTATACACTCTTTGAGGGCAGTCTAGCCTAGGAGAATCAAACTTTACTTGGTTCAGTCACCTGGATTATCTTGTTGGATTGACATGGTCAAAGATCATATGGATAGTGACCACTTGGCTGAATACATTAATCACTGAATTTCCCCAAAATAGTCCACATAGGCTAAAATGGGGAACATAATAGTTCTCTCTAAGATTCATGAAAAATCCTTTGTCCCGCTTCTGCCTGACCCTTCTTGATGAAAGTTCTAGATGCAGGAAGAGGATGGTTGGGAAAAAAAGGTGAAGTTATAGCTACTGGAATAGGACACACTGCCTTTTTTGGGAGTGTGTAGGGTGGGTAAAAGGAGAGCAGCAACCTGGGGAGCGAACGCTGTAGACCCTGGGGGTTACAGGGGAAAGAGGGACATTATTGATCTCTGTCTTTCAGAATTAACCCCGGAGCTTTTCTCACCCAGGAAAACGTTATGGTGTGTTTCTCCCAAACTGTTGTGAGTACCTTGAAATAATCTAATTGCTGGGTCTTCCATCTCTTGCCACATGACACTGATCATAATTTGATCTCTATTCCCCAAAACTTTACCTAGGATTCTATTAGAAGCATCAAAGATGGCCCAAGATCCTGAACTTCCCATGCAAAACACCTGTCATTACCTCAAGCACCTGTCATTACTTCATTGTCATCTTTTCAAGCCCTGTTCCTGTAGCCATTAAGGTGGCATGGAAAAACAGGCAGGTTGGACTAATAGCCCTAAGGCAGTTCTATGGACTGAACGCTGGTGTCTGATCAAAATTCATGTGTGGAAGCTCTAATTCCCAATGTGATGCTATTTGGAGATGGGGCTTCAGGGAGGTAATTAGGTCATGAGAGTGGCAACCTCATGAATGGAATTAGTGCCCTTATAAGAAGACACAAGAGAGAGATAATCTCTTTCTCTACTGTGTGAGGACACAGCTAAGAGACTGCTGTCTACAAACTAGGAAGAGGGCTCTCATCAGAATCCTGATCTCGGATTGCCCAGACTCCAGAACTGTGAGGAATGCATTTCTGTTGTTTAAGCCACTCAGTCTATGGTATTTTAATTAAGGCAGCCTGAACTGACTAAGATAGACAGCATCTCCAAAAATAATAGATTCAATTATTTGAATTGAACTGGGAGCCCTGAGGCTTACCAGCCACCGGAGAGGTCATGTAGGAAGCATCGTTACCTGTGTCCCCTGATTGATGTTGCTCCCAGTTGGGGACCCCAATAATTGATTTGGTCCCGGCCTCTGTGGGATTAATTATTGTGGCTGACAAAATGGGGTACTAAAGAGAAAATTCTCCAGAAGACAAGATAGTACAGAAATGAGAAAATGTTGGGAGACAACTCTCCATAGTTTTTTTTGCATATTTTGTGACTAGAAGGACCAACTGCCTTTGTTCTGGATGATCTCTTAAAGGATGTTTGTATAGCAAACAGCCTTGAAAGATGGAGATATTGTCTTTCTCTGGAGCAAAGGGCAGTTCTTCTTCCTGCCTATTACAAAAGATTTGGAATCCCTAAACTCACTGAGCTTCCATTTGTAATGCAGTCCCCTTGATGTGCAACTCTCACCTGGTCCTCTTTGCATTACCTCACGGAACTGAGACTTAGGAGCCAGCATAAGAACATTTAAACTCTGACTACTGCTCTTTATGTGAGTAATAAATTGCTTTGTCTCTGATCCAGGAGTGTTTTGTTTTTTGCCAGCGTTCATGAAACTGGCAGGATCTCTTGTTAGCTTGCAAGAAGGGTAAAAATTTCAGATTCTTCACAGTTCCTGACAAGCATAGCCTGGAATTGGGTCTAAGCTGTGATGTGGATAGCGAAGTTGTTTGTGAAAACAAAATTTTCAAGGATTGAAGCCAGATCCACCAGCCAGAACTGCTAATGGAAATGTAGATCGTGCCAATACGCTTTGAGGAATCAGAGGAGTGAATTTGAGGTTCTGTGACTGGTTTTGCTTAAAACGTATGAATTTTTGGTGGGCTAATGAAGTGATTTTCTATTTTAGCTAAATTGATTGAATAATCTGAACCCATGGTCATATTATTTCTTAACTTCACAGAGTTGACACACTAACTTTTTCTTGGTTATCGCAACAAAGCAAGACCACCTGCTCATTCCTAGATACTTGGACAAGTAACTACAGCACAGTTCTCATAATAAAAGCCAAGAAAAAAGCATAGTCTTACAAACTGGGTTACAGTTTTGAAACTGAAGAAAGGTCGAGATTAGATCCCCCATTATCAGAAAGGGGGCACCATTGTAACAGAATAAATTGATTTGGGAAATAATGCTGAAAGACAGTGAGAGTCATGGGGCGCTGGGTCTGGGGTCTGGGTGATTAAAAATATGATTCAGGGTACAAATGAGGGGTTTACGGTCAAAGAAAAGACAACACTTCATGGTGAATAGTTAATAGAGAGAGTGACATAAAACTAAAGCCCACCCTCTGTAGAAGCCAGACGGCCTACCTGTATCTTGTCCAGCTCCTGCTGGAGGGAAACTGGCGTGTGGCTAAATCTGAAGATGCGATGACTTAGAGCTGGAGGTGGGATGTGTTCTGCAATCAGTGGCCTGTGCAACTGCCAGGAAAGTCTGGGCGAAGGGAAAGGAGGCAGGAAGCTCTGTGTCCTGGAGTTTACTGTCTGTGAGAATGATGCACCCTTAAGGGGCTGAGGGAGCGGGAAATGGGAAACTGCTCCGGGAACCAGGAATGATTGCCTAAAGGGGGTCAAGATAGTGCCATCAGCGTGCTTAATTTGCCTTCGTAATGTTTCTCCTAGAGCTTCCAGCAGGCATAGTGAGAAGACTCATCTCTACATGCAAGGGACAGACGCTTATTGTTATTATTGTCGTTACCTTTATTATTACAGGAACATTTATGATTATGTCATGGTAAAATATATATTTGAACCAGCAATTAATGAAACTCTCGCATCTTATTACTTTATTGTGTTCAAAGTGACATAAATTAGTTTTATTTCTATTTAGCTCCGATGAATAAATATGGATGCTTTCCTTCAGTAGCAATATTACTTTTAGTATTTTCTATCCAAAGATGGGAGAAAAGATCACTTTGGAAGAATGGGCCTAACTAAATATATAGTTTTATTTTCAAAGTCTACAATATGCATTTGCATTGTCAAAATATGAATAGATATAAAACAGGGTTGTAACTTTCTAAATTATACCAACCTGGGGTAGGGAGACAAAGATGAAATGTGGGTAAATTCACAGTGGGCTTCCTGAGTTCTAACCTTCAATTTTATAACTGTACTTATTTTGGTTTGCATACTTTATTATTCTTCTTATTTTGGAGGTGGGGGGAAAAGAGATTATTCAGGGAAGTGTAACAAATACTGAATCAAACTCAAACTGAGAGTTGATTATAGAAGAGCAGGGATCAGGGGTTCTGTCACCAGAATAAAGGCCTAAATGGGTCTTGGTTCTTCCCACTTTCATGTCTCCGTGATTCACACCTTACACATGCTTTGTGCCTCCAACAAGGTTACATCTCAAATACAATGTGATAATCTGCAAATGAGCTATCATCCCTTAAAAATTTCAAATAAAATGACTCTCAGTCATTGCAACAATGACTTCCTTCCCTTCCTTATGGTTCCCCTGTCATAGTAATGTCAAGACCCAAAGATCTGCAAAAAGAGTCAGTTTCCATGACTGTTACAAATGAAGAGGGAAAAAAAAAATCAGAAAAAAAACCCCAAAACCAAAACCAGGAAAACTGGCTTAGTTGTCCAAGATCAAGGCTAAAGCGTTCTTTTCTCTAATTTAGATATCACTGCCTTATTTGGTAAACTCTTCACAAGGCAGTGAAACGAAGGCAGCATGGGTGGGTGAACAGGGTGATCAAGCAGCACCAGGGGGCAGAATTGCTGGCCACCAGCCTGGTGCCAGTTGGGATAGTGGGGTTAGAGGTCTCCCTGCACACAGCATCTCCTCAAGTTAGGAAAAGACCACAGATTGGACACTGAGCTTTCTCTTCTTAGATTTTGAGCATCGTTTTCTCTTTAATAACCCTATATGAAGTTATAAATATACCTTCAGGGTAATGCTTAGCATGAGAGAATGAGATAAGAGTCTCAAGGCTGCTGTGGTCACTGAGGGAAGATAGGAAAATTATTCCCATAGTAAGAGAAACATTTTTGCCTCCAGCTCACTTATTGCCTTATTTGTTGGGTTACCTTGTTTGTATTCCTTAAGTAATTATTAGCTAACGTCTTAATAAAGATCGTTAGAAAAGGGGGTATGATAATTAAAGGGGGAAGAGAAGGGTTTCGATACAAACTTGGTCTACTTCTCAGTTTTGCCCAAGGTGGGATCAGCTCCAAGGACTGGAGAGAGTCTTTGTCTCCTTCCCACCGCCAGTTCTCCGCTGTCACATCTTGTGCACACTCTGTGCCCCCAACAGTGACACCCCTCAGGCACAGGGCTGTACAGCCCAAGCCTCCTATGGAGCGTATATTTTATTATGCCAGGAACTTTCTGCTTTCTATGAAAGTAGTTCTTTGGGTGAACACTCTGTCTGTTCCTTTCCCTAAATTCTTGCTCTCAACTGAAAAACTGCTTCGAACACTACAGAAAACCTACATAGAGAACAGAACTGGGAGAAGAACAGAGACAGTAGCCATCTGTTGATTTGGCTATCCTAATGCAAATTGGAAAAGCTTGCTTTTTTCTTCTTGAAAAAGATTTGTTTCATTCTGAAATTATATAAATGCATAAAGTAGTTTAAAAGCCCGATGTTAAACTAATAATTTCTATCCCCGAACTTATAAAGTGATGTGATTGACTTTACTCACCTTCTAGCATATAAAACTCCAAAGAAATATTTTCAAAATTAGAATACATAATAGGAAGCTTTATTCTTATTCAAATGATAGCATCATTTTCTGAAAATTTTAAGACGTACACTTTTGCAATTGGCTTCAGAAATGAACTACAACCAGACCAAAAATTACTTTCACTATAGAGCATATTTTCTTGCCTCTTTTTCAATTTTTCATCAGAGTTGGAGCCATGTATCTCCTGGCTGTTTTCAAAATTCAAATCTGTTGTCGACATAATTTGTCACCTTTGCATTTTTCAAGTCATTTTCTTTTAGTTTCAAAAGAGATCCATGACCTTAGAGTATAGCGGCAGCAATGGAAGAATGTCGAAAGTCTCCAATGAAAACAAGGATTATAAAAGGACAACACTTATTTAACTTTTTGGCATGTGGCAGGCTTGTTTTTAAAAAGTCACTTTGCTTAATATCCAACCCCATATATTTATCTGTCTTCAAAACTATTGGGATTGGGCTTCCCTGCTGGCACGGTGGTTGAGAGTTCGCCTGCCGTTGCAGGGGACACGGGTTCGTGCCCCGGTCCGGGAAGATCCCACATGCTGCGGAGCGGCTGGACCCGTGCGCCATGGCCGCTGAGCCTGTGCATCCGGAGCCTGTGCTCCGCAACGGGAGAGGCCACAACAGTGAGAGGCCCGCGCACCGCAAAAAAAAAAAAAAAAAAAAAAAAAAAAATGCTATTGGGATTGATGGATACTAACTTTGGATGTTAGAAGAACCCCCTGAGTTTTTGTTTACTTGCTTGTTTATTGCTGTGAGATTGCTTGTCACTTGCTTTGAACCATCTCCTTATTCTCCTATAAAGATGCCAAAGCCAGGAGCTTGGCAGAAAGGCAGTCAGCTGTTGTTAAGAGATTCTTAACTGAAAAAATAGACTCATGTTCCTCCTCTAACATCTCTGCAGCTATTTGTAAAATAAAATTCTAGGTTATTTTTGTAAGTGGATGGCGTACAACTCTCATACCACATTAGTTAAGGATTTGCAATCTTTAGTAAGAAGCTCTCAAGAATTTGAAAACAAAATCAGAAGTGGGCCCTCATAATGAATTTGTTACCAATAGTCAGTATATGATGGAAGATAGTCCACTGAAGTAAAAAGAATGCTATTAAATTAACCCATTTTAAGAAGGCATTTGTAAATGTATTAATAATAAAAATTATGTTTTTGTTTTAATATTTAAACCCTAGCAAGATGATCACAGGGGTTGAATGCAGTGGGTCCCAATGCCAGTCTATGGATAAGCTGCATCAGAATGACCCGGGGAATTTAAAAATTGTTATCATTTAAAATGTTTGACGTATTCTCTACAGACTATTAATTTAGAGCTATTGAATCAAAATTTCAGAGACCAAGGAATCCTTAAATTTAAAGACTATTCCAGGTCATTCTGATGCAGCTGGGCTTCGGACTGCATTTGAGACCTCCCGGTGCAAAGGAGGGTATCCTTAACAATGGTCTCAGAGAAACTACAGAGTAGAGTAGACTTTTGAGAGCAGAGAGGAACAACACACAGTCCCTGCTTCCCAGAGCTCTGGGTAAGGGAACAGGGGTTGGTGTTGGGGGTTACCGAGGACGAATGCTGTGCAGGCACCAAACAGAGAGGACCCTGAACATTTCTGGAGAGTCCAGAATGGACTTTCAGAAGTGATGTTTGAACTGAGTATTATGGGATGCTAGATTAAGCAGATGAATGGAAGATACAGGAGAGACACTTGGTGTGCAGAAACTCTGGTCTGTGAGAAAGCATGTGCTTGGCAAACTGCGAGTAATTCTTAGGATGGAGGGAAGTGGCGGAAGCTGAGAACACTGAGGGGGCAGGGACCAGATTTGAAGAGCATCATATGTCATACGAAGGAGCTTTTGTTTTATTCAGCATGAAGTGAGTGTCATTGAATGATCTCACACAGAGAAGCGACAAGATCAATTTAGCATTTTCACGTGCCATTCTGAGGGCAGTGTGGGGAGTAATGGGGAGCTGAGTGAGGTGAGAGCCAGAGCAGTTAGGAGGTCATCGCAATAGCCCCAGTGAGAAAAGAGGGTCTGTGGCAGCATGAGAAGAGAGGAGAGAATATCCTGAGCAAGTCGTGAGCACTCCTTACAGACACAAGAATTACTTCTGCCAAAGCCTCCCGGTAACGCAGGGAAGCAATGGTGTGACCTTTGAGGTTATAGCCACTGAGCCCTGAGCATCCCGCCATAGCACCACATTTCTTTGCATTGCTCGAAAACATCTTTTAAAAACATGCTCATTTTGCATTCCACAGACTTTATGCATTTATTTTCATAAAATGTGATGTGTTACATTATTTGTTATGATGAAGATGACAAGGGGAGAAGGGTATTCCAGGAAGATTCATTATGTTTATTCTGTGCCTTCGTATATTACCTGGTATGATGTCACTGTCCATGGATGTCCTCATATTCCTGTTTGAAAATCACAGAAGGGGACAGGTGTTAAAAAGGCAGAATTAGAGGAAACCATTAACAAGACCAAAAGACAACCCTCAGAATGGGAGAAAATATTTGCAAATGAAACAACTGACAAAGGATTAATCTCCAAAATTTACAAGCAGCTCATGCAGCTCAATATCAAAAAAACAAACAACGCAATCCAAAAATGGGCAGAAGACCTAAATAGACATTTCTCCAAAGAAGATATACAGATTGCTAACAACACATGAAAGGATGCTCAACATCACTAATCATTAGAGAATTGCAAATCAAAACTACAATGAGGTATCACCTCACACAGGTCAGAATGGCCAGCATCAAAAAGTCTACAAACAATAAATGCTGGAGAGGGTGTGGAGAAAAGGGAACACTCCTGTACTGTTGGTGGGAATGTAAATTGATACAGCCAGTATGGAGAACAGTATGGAAGTTCCTTAAAAAACTAAACATAGAACTACCATATGATCCAGCAATCCCACTACTGGGCATATACCCTGAGAAAACCATAATTCAAAAAGAGTCATGTACCAAAATGTTCATTTCAGCTCTATTTACAATAGCCAGGACATGGAAGCAACCTAAGTGTCCATTGACAGATGAATGGATAAAGAAGATGTGGCACATATATGCAATGGAATATTATTCAGCCATAAAAAGAAATGAAATTGAGTTATTTGTGGTGAGGTGGATGGACCTAGTGAAGTAAGTCAGAAAGAGAAAAACAAATACCGTATGCTAACACATGTATATAGAATATTTTAAAAAAGTGGTTATGAAAAACCTAGGGGCAGGACAGGAATAAAGACACAGACGTAGAGAATGGACTTGAGGACACAGAGAGGGGAGGGGGAAGGGTAAACTGGGACGAAGTGAGAGAGTGGCATGGACATATATACACTACCAAATGTAAAATAGATAGCTAGTGGGAAGCAGCCACATAGCACAGGGAGATCAGCTCCTAGAGGGGTGGGATAGGGAGGGTGAGAGGGAGATCCAAGAGGGAGGAGATATGGGGATATACATATAGGTATAGCTGATTCACTTTGTTGTGAAGCAGAAACTAACACACCACTGTAAAGCAATTATACTCTAATAACGATGTTTTTTTAAGAAAGGCAGAATTAGAGAATTTGGGTGTGGGAACTGGGGGGATGGAAGTGTAGGACAATTCCCAAGTTTCTGACCTGGGCCCCTGCTTGGATGACGATGTCACTGATCCCTGCTGGGTGGTCAGGGACGTGCAAAGAGTTCTCTTTCTTTAGGAGAAAGGGCGACAAGGAGGAACAAGTTTTTTCTGGAGCAGTGAGGCAATAATGGTTCCATTTTGGCATGTTGCTTTTGAGTTGCTTGTAGGCACCTGAGTGGAGGAGAAGATACACAGGTAGATCCACGGCTCTGGGCTCTGGAGAGACACTTGATTCAGAGATACACAGACATTAGTTGACAATAGTTATACTTTGAAATCATCTTTACTGATACTAGAGATGGATTTAATATTTGCTTCCTGGATAAGTCTAGTCTGTTAACCTCACTAGTTTCCCAGCTTAGTACTTGAAAAATTAAACAGTTCTGCTTTGAGACAGTAGGGGTCAGAGGAGGTGACTACAGGGTTAATCAGAAGGGAAAATATTCCGTCTCCTTGGTTAAGTCAGGAACAATTCTTAAGGACGCAGTCCTCTGCTATGTGCTTGCTATATTCAGTAAAAGATAGAAAATGAAAATTGCAACAAAATGTGATGATAGGAAACAAAATGACAAGAGGAAACAAAAGAAAATACAGGTCAAAAGCAGTAAGAGAAATAGGTGAAATAAACAATTTAAGAGAAAGTACAAATGAAATAAAAGCAGACTAAACCAGAAACAAAAACTAATGTGAGCTATTTATTTTAATCAGAAAATTTTATTGTGACTTTTTTATCCTAAAGAAATTTATTTCCAAAGGAAACACCTGAAAAACACACACAAGCAAAGAGAAAATTAAGCCATTCATAATTTAATCTTCCGGGAGATAAACATTGTTAACATTTTGGTTCATATTCTCCTAGGTTTTTTTTCTCTGTACATGCCTCCCACCCACATGTTATAGGATGCATACCACACAAGTCT